>NW_026800012.1:0-195000 GCF_032191835.1 Heteronotia binoei | reverse complement strand
ACTCAAAGTAATCTAATGAATTACTGTAGGTCTTTTTGCTGTTGCAACTACCACTACCAAACATATTTTTAGTGATGGGAATGTGCTACAAACTCAGTAAATAAACCCATCAAGGACCTGCATACTACAGACCCACCTCTTTTGGCAGCTTCATGTAGTGGGTTGTCAATAGATTCTGCTTGTTCAGCCACTTAAAAAAAAAAGTAAAAAAGACAATTCAATCATAAATAATTTATCTTGTTAAATGACCTTGGGACACAGGTTACTATTTATTCCTTTTATGTTCCTATGTGTTTAAAATTTCTCAACAACCTATGAAAGTAAAATATACACTACAGAGACAAAACTTTAGGAAACCTAACTGGTAATCACCATATTACCACGGGATGTGCTCTATGGTTTCCTAATGAGTTGGTGTTTCTCCTTTCATTCTGATGTCAGGGATTGAAAGAGGAATGCAATGGAACTGCACACATTGAAGAGAAGCTGGGGAGATCCTGCTTATATGAAACTGTGGAATTTCCACAGGTACCCAGAAACTCTTGTCTTGGAGATACTGGGTAGCATCCAACGAACCCCTTCTTCTAAGTGATGAGTTTTCTTCCATCTGCATGTCTATATTCTATTGCTAAGACATATTATGCAGTTCCAATGGACAGAGTGATAAATATTGAGCAGAGTGAGATGGATAGTGGAAGGCAAGATAAAACAACAACAACAATACATTATGAATGATGCTGCCTGCAACAAAAGAGAATCCTTATGTTTTACAATGTGGAATAAAAGGTATCTTTAAAGAAATCTGTCTATAAAAGAAAAATGGTTGGCAATGGTAATCAGAGTATTAATTTCTCAGTCTTAGAACATTACTGTCCCTCCTTCAGCTTTTGAACTGTACAAGGCTTTGAACATTCTCTTTATCATCCTAAAAAACTGAATAATGAAATAGCATTAAAATGCTCTATCAGCGAATTGTTCTGCCTCCACCAGGTGGTGCACAAGAACACACAGAAGTGTATTTCCTCTAAGAGGTTACGTTCTTGAAGAAGCATTTTATCATGGCTCAGTGGCTGCTAACCAGGGGGCTGGGATGTTACTGCAAACGGTCCATGACTCCATATGTGCACTAAGCATTTCATCTTTTTGTCTGAATGTAGTTTCTCAATCAATGCATACCAGTAGTACAACTACTATCATGGGGGGAAGAGTCTGCAGAATTTGTGGTGTTAGAAAGGGGTCCTCAAACTTGAAAAGGTTGAGAACCACTGCCATTGACCATACCAAGCACTTATTTACCGATAGCAAATTCTCGCATAATCTAGGAGTCAGAATACACATTATGAGAACAGTCACTGGATTTTCCAAGGAGCATTAAATCATTTCAAGTCTGAATTCAGACTAGGGCAGAAACAATTGTTGAGGGGGGGGGGGGGGTGTCAAACCTTTTCACCCTCAGTTGGTTTCACTAATCAAAACCAGTGCTTTTAGAAAAATAAACAAGCACCTTGGAGAGGCAGGATACTAGATCAACTCCTGGTTTCTCTTTAAAAGTCTACATGAAGGATCAATTTCTTTTCCTTCACACCCATGATGATGAGGTTAAAAGCAAAAGCAAGTCAAGAGTATACCATAGTTGCTGGGGATCAGTCCAGTTCTGCCTTTGCAGGTTCCCTTCCACCAATTTGTGTCACTCTGGAAGAAAAAGAACATGGTGTTGAAACAGAGAACTACTACTCCACTAAACCCTGCCTCCATTCACATCATGGTTGACTTATTGTGCTTTACAAACTCACCATATCAGAAATGTAGATTATGTCCCCTTCTTCGAAGTACAGTTCATCTGGCTGGAACAATAAACAGATCGGATGAATGCGCTGATTTAAGGATTTGCACATAAAGGACCCACAGCAATCATAGCTGATACCCAACTTTGACCCTCCTGTCCCCAAATCTTGACTGACAGTGCTTTCGGAAGAAACAGATGTGGCCTCTTTCTCTCTTGCACCAAGGACACATGCACATCTCACAGCAGCCTGAGGTTTTGAGACTGCTTTTCTTGCAAACTCCATCTCTCTCTTCCCACATGCAAGCAATTTTTAATTAAATGATTTTCACTCTTCATGCCCCTTTTTTCCAAGTCTTGTTCAAGTCTGCTACCTGAAACTAGATTAATGGGTCATGCTGAATTGTGGCATACAATTTTTTAACCTGTGAAATCATTCACAAACAAATAAACACTCACACAAACGCACCCACACGCCACAGACACAGCTTACCTCTTGCTTGCTCTACCTCTAAAGCCACCATGATATCTACTGTTCTACATCTTATGTTGGCTGGTAGTGGTTTCTTTTTTTCTGACACTGCTCTGTCATTGCTCCCTGGTCTTCAGATAACAGAGCAGCCATCTGTTCTGTGTTATGGGGAATTTCAATGAGCCCAGTACAGATATTCTAAACCCAGCCTTGCGAAAAGCTAATTGCCTGGTCACTTCAAGTGAGTAACGAGGATCACCTCACTGTATCTTAATTTCTCTCTTTCAGATAGGAAAGAGAGAGAGGTGACCTAGCATATCCAGCTGCATTCACCCAGGTAAGCAATACAGCAAGGATGACTGGCATTCTTTCTGTCCATCTCTGGCAAACAGAGTGTTCTCTGTCTTTTTTAAATCAGTATCTAAGAAACACGGAAAGAGAAGATGAACCTGTGCTCAGTTTCCAAAGTGCAGCTCTGGAGACTGTAAAGCCTGGCAATTTTCCTCTCAGTTTCCCAACATCTTCCAAATGGAAAGGGAGAGTGGGGTGTCTGTGTATTAGAATATAATAGGGACAAGAACATGTGGATAGAAGAGCACTGAAGAGGGAGCTTCAAAAAAGTTATCAGTTGGTAATGACCCCACTTGTGCTTTTGTATTTACATAGATGCTTTCTCCTTGATACAAGGAAATGAGGTGGCAGAGACCAAACATGGTAGAATGGTGCCATTAAAAGGTATCTCAAGTGGTACAATATCAGACAGCATTTTCCGTGATAACAGAAAAATGGCACAAGAAGCAGAGAGAGGACACAGATCCTGTGCAAGTTTTCTATTTGCATGGTACCTGAGGTGGTAATTCCATTCTACCACCATAGGACTTTGCCATTTCACGACCACTTCATTCTCCTGTATGAGTGATCAGGCCACTAAAAAGTGGAAACTGCTATATAATTACACCATAGCTAGGCTCCCATTTTGGATGGAGACCTTAACAATTTACTAAGAAGGCAGCCTTTAGAAAAAGGAAATTCCCTGTCCATTGTTTTAATAGAAATCCTCAGCATTTGCTTACTGTACAGACCTTGCTGAAAAGATATGTAAGAGAAGGTTATCTTCTCAAAGCTTTTTGCCAGGATGTAAAAATAGCCCTCTCTGTGACTGTGCAGAACATGTGCTAAATCAGCAAGCATAAAAGATTCCAATATCCGAAAGACATGTTTGTGTTGTTTTTCATCCACTAACCAATGAATGTGTCCTCACTAATGCACAATTCTATTCTGAAATAAGTCCTATGATATGTAATGGGGCTTACTCCCAACTAAGTTTCAGTCTAAATTACTGTAAATTAGTGCTTTCTCTTTAGTGAATTCAAATGGAGGCTAATCAAAAATCCTATATGACTCAGCTTTTGATGTGCCTTTTCTCCATGTGTAGCAATGTAACAGAAGATGAAGTGCATTAACATTTTACAGTCTTTCGTGTTTTATATTCTGAAGTTACAAAACTACCCTTATTCAGGTTCTATGTGCTTATTTTTGGCAGTGTTCCTTCACCCTGTTTACTCAGGAAGAAAACTGAGTCTGGACTCATAGCACAGGACCTATTCACACATCCTTGGGAATATAGAGAGCATTGGAAACTTGCTTGAAAAGACCATGTGGTGGATTTTAGTCCACTGTGAATTGGTTAATGCGCATCTACTAGGCTGTGCATGATGCAGCTATCCACATGCATTGGCAAACACCAGTACTTGTCGATGCATGCAAAAAGCTAAATCCTACACATACACATGACCTACTCACTATTAGTTGTAGGCCATTACACACCTAATCTTATAGATAAGATCTTACTTATGAGCATGTGCAGAGCATCAGATGGCGTCTGTTCTTTTTTTTTTCTACAGGCAAAGCAGAAATTACATGCCCTATATTCCAGTTTATGATCTGTATATCATATTTCCAAATTACAATTAATTTTCCAGTATTTTTGAGGAGGGTAAAGAAAGATATGTACTTACTGTTCTCGGCTCAAATGTATACAGGGCTCTAAAGACTTTGACTTGCCCTAACAGAGGAAGGGAAAAAAAACCATTAAAGGCATCATGGTACTGCTTTCCCTAAGGCAGAATGAATCAAGTATCTGTGTGCCAGCCCAAATAACTTTCCTTTATAAACTCTGTCAATTAATATAATGTTTTAGTATTCAAGATATGTGCTTATTTTTGGTAATGTTCGCATATATTACTTACCACTGCAAAGTAGATTGCTATTAATATTAATGAATGGGAAGAGATAAGAAAATGGCTTCCCTAACACCACTTAATGAGTTCATAGAAAAGACTGCATTTGAACTGAGGACTTCTTATTTAGAGTCAAAGTACACATGACACGTAAATGCATATATGATTTGTTTCCCTCCTTTAAAAAACAAAACAAACAAACAAACAGGAAAAGCCACTAGAAGTGGGTGATTTGGAACATGGCATAGTGGCACAGTGGTAGAGGACATGTTTTGTAAGCAAAAGGTCCCAGGTCCCTGACCTCTCAAACTGGGAAAGATATTCCTGCACCTGACATTCTGGAGAGCTGCTACCAGGCAGAACAGATAACATGTAGCTACATGGACTAAAAGTCTGACTTGTATACAGTAGGTTCATATGAATGGTGATGGCCAGAGTACTTGAAACTGGTTCTCAAGAAATCTTCCTTCTGCATCTGTACATAACATACTATGGCTCTCAATCAGCCTGGCTCTCCCCAATATATTCGATTTTTTTTTTTTTAAAAAATAGACTTTATTTTGTTTTAAATGGGACTGTCATGACCTCAGTCACCTTGTGAGGCAGTCTAGCTGCAGTCATGCCATCCCTTTTCTGTTCCTATCACCATCTCAGGTAAAATCCAGCCTCCCCCCCTCGTGGAATGTTCGAGGTCAATGCCACAGGTATAGGGTTGCCAAGTCTGACTCAATAAATATCCGGGGACTTTGGGGGTGAAGCCAGGAAACTTTGGGGGTAGAGCCAGGATCAAAGGTGTTGCAAGCACAATTGAACTCCAAAGGGAGTTCTGGCCATCACATATAAAAGGACGGCACATCTTTTAAATACCTTCCCTCCATTTGGAAATAATGAAGGATAGGGTTACCTTCTTTTGGGGCTCACAGAACTGGACCCCTTGATCCAATCTTTTTGAAACTTGGGTGCTGTTTTGAGGAGAGGGACTAGATGCTATGCTGAAAATTTCTATCTCAAAAAACAACTTTCTCAGAGCCCCAGATACTCATGGATTGATTCTCCATTATATCAGGAATCACTCTCCATAAAGTATAATGGAATGCCCAGTGGACATTTTCCCACCCCCTGCTTTCTGATAACCCTAAAGCAGGGGGAAGGCCCCAAAACCAGGGAATCTCCTGCCCCCAATTGGGGATTGGTAACCCTACACAGGTGTCCATTACTGTAGCATGCCAAGTAGCTAAGGCAGATGGGTAAGGACTTGTCCAGACACTCTCTAATTAAGCAACTTTATTTCTACAAGGCATAAACTCAAGAGTACTACAAGAAAAGATCTAGAAGCTCTAAGCAAAATAAGCAAAAGGAAAATTACTAACTAGATATTTACAATTCATGGTCTATCTGGTCTTTGTTAGTTGCAAGACCTCCTTCCCTGTTGCATGGGCAACCTCTTTAGCATCATTCCCTTCTGTCATCCTTCATGGCAAAACACACAGGAGAGGCAGCTCCCCTAGCCAACTCCAAAAACAAACAAACCCAGACAAAGGAACTACTCCCCTTTTCAACCACTATCTCAAGTATGCTCCAGGGCCCTTAGCCAATCTAGCTGTCAGGTCCTGGACTCAAGCCTGCGAGAACTTGGACCTTTTAATCAAGAAGGGTTAACACATAAAAGGCTAGCATGTTTCTCCTATCAGTTGGAAAGCATATTCCCTATCCAGAGGCAAGCACTTTCCCTACATCCTCCCAATCACAGTGTCCCCTTCTATCACCTTAACTATCACTTAACTATCATTCTACCAGTGTCCTCTTCTATCAACTCAACTGTCATAGTGAAGGGGAGACCCCTGAATAATTACTGAATACCTCTAAAATAATAATAAATGAAAATATGGTTTTTGTGCCTTCAGAAGAGAATGTCTGATGCAATATTTGAAACAGCTGTAACTGTTAAAACCGACAGGCTAAGGGTGGAATCCAAGGTTGTAAAATAGATAACAGACAGGGGCCCCACAGAGAAGGAGCATCTTGCTGAAAGCTGATAGCAGACTCATACAGGAAGGTGGGGCATTTGAATAGATAAGCAGAGACACTACCAGGGAGAAAGGGGAGGGGGGAAGTGAATCAGATAACATGTAAAGGGCTTGCTTTTGCTTAAAGCAGATGGTTTGAGAAGTGAGCGGGGTTTATTATTTTTGGGAGCCTTGGTGCTCAAATGAACCTTGCTATTGGTGCCAAATAATAAAATACCTCATTTTCAATCAGTAAGTGTGCGCCTCGTTATTTCCCTGCTACAATAACATCTCCTGTCCCCATGCCTCTCATCCATCATAGGAGCCAAGTATAATAGATATGGGTCTCCTCTCATGTTAGTTTGGCCCCCAAATTAGCTGGGCTGGTGTTTAATTATGCCCAAATCACTCAACTTCATGCAAGGAAGGTGGTAACCTACCATTCACGACCCCTTCTGTACCAACAGCATCCCAAATGAGTCTAAGTCTGCTTTGTACATGGCTAGAAAGCATAAATGCTTAGAATAACCAAAGCAATCTACATATTGAAAACTGTAGATTCCATGGTGTTGGGTTTTATTTTGTTTTTAATTTCTGTTTTTTGGCAAAAAAAATTTCCAACTACAGCTCTCCTCTGAAAGAATGGCACTGTCATCTTTGGAGGAGGGTGCTGGTGATGATTTCCCTCTCCAACCACAGATCCCCACTTTGCACCCTGCGTTGCTACTGAGGGGGCACTGATCCACAGGAACAAAATTCGGGGAGGTTTAGTGGGCTGCAGCAAGCAGGGAAAGTAGGAATGCCCCACTATGTGAAGTAGGCCAATGACTGGATACACACCATTGGATTTCACAGCAGTAAAAATCCACAAGAAATTCTGAAAAAGAAGTAGAAGGAAAAGCAAAAAGGAAAAGGAGCACTAACTTCTACTGAAATGCAAATAAATAAGTTGAAGATCAGGTGTTAATTTGTGAAGTGCATCTCAATTTTCACTCCATTTATTTTCATAATCACAAGGGAGAAAATTATGGCTTAATTACTCCAATGTTTCCTTATGCTTACATGAAGAGAAACCACACAAGACCAGAATGATTGCTTTTTGATTTTTATACAATACTGTTACCTGAATTACAAATTTTTGTGGGTAACTGTGTCAGTCTATTACCACAGAAAACAAGAATAAACAGTTTTTAGCACTTTAAAGAATAACAGATGTATTGTAGCATCAGCTTTCAGGCATCCTGTTTCATCAGAGGCATGAAGCATGTTCTAATCTAGCCCATGGATGTGGATGCTACAACAGTAGCGTGGGAAGGGGGGGGGGGTGGGGAGGGCGGATCGCCCCAGGTCTGGGGGTCCCCGCATTGGCATGGGGGCCCCCAAACAATGGCCGTGTTTCTCTGCGCTGCGAGGGGGGGAGAAAAAGAATGGAGGCGCCCGACAGCGAGGGGGAGCGCGCGCGCACGGCGGAGGAGGAAGGGGGTGTGGCGGGGAGGGGCAGGCGCACGCACGTCGGGGCTCCTCGTTCCCTTCCCTTCCCCCCTTGAAGCAGGGCAACTGGGCCCAGGGAGGAAGAGGAGAAGGCGGCCTGGCCTGGAGACCCCGAGCCTCTCCGGCGGCTGCTTCCGGCCTGCTCCCCCGAGCGCGGCGCGGCGGCAAGGGCAGCTCCAGCCCCGGACACCCCAGCCCCTCCTCGGCCGCCCGACGGAGCCGCTCGAGCCACGTGCGGTGGGGCGCGGGAAGGCGGCGCTGCTGCCTGGACGGCTCCCCACCCCCCCACCCCAGGCACCTGCGGGCGGCGCGCGGCTCTCCTCCTCCTCCTCGTCTCCTTCCTCGGCGGCCGGGCGGGCTGCGCACCTCACAGTGACTGGTGCTTGCACAGGGGAGTACCTTTACCTTTAGCATGCTGGCAGGGGCTTGAATTCAGATTGGGGCTGCAGTATGGGAGAGGCGGAGCTTAACCCTCCCCCCCCCATGCTGTTTTGTTGACAAATAGCTGACCAGGCCTGTGATGTGCTCCCTGGGGAGAAAATGAGGGTTGCCAGCTCCAGGTTAAGAAATACCTAGAGGCTTTGGGGGTGGAGCCTGATGAGGGTGGGGTTTGGGGAAGGGAGGGGTTTCAGTGGGGTATCATGCCATAGAGCAGGGATGGCCAAACTGTGGCTCGGGAGCCACATGTGGCTCTTTCACACATACTGAGTGGCTCTTGAAGTCCCCACCAACCTGCCAGCCAGCTTAGAGAAGGCATTTGTCTCTTTAAATCACTCCTCCAAGCCAAGCCAGCTGGGAGCTTGGAAAATACATTTAAAATTAAAGTTGCTTTCTTTCCAGCTCTCCTCCCTCCTCCATCTATTTGTCTTCCTTCCTTCTAGCTCTCAAACATCTGGCGTTCATGACTTATGGCTCGCAAACATCTGACAATTATTCTATATGGCTCTTATGTTAAGCAAGTTTGGGCATAGAGCCTATCTTCCAAAACAGCCATTTTCTCCAGGGGAACTATCTCTGCTGCCTCCCAGGAGATCTCCCACCACCACCTGGAAGGTGGCAGCCCATGGAAAAACACAAGCAGCATATGGTTGACATACAGGCAAACCATGGCCCCTCGGAAGGCAATTGGGGTTGGGAAAAATCCCCCCCCCCCTTCCCAGTGTTCTAAGCCTGATCAGAATCAGGGACCCTGTCACTACTATTTACTAATTTTAAAAAATGGAAATCAGGGTACATATCTGCCAGTATTTTATTTAATTTAGCCCTTAAAGTCATGAGTTAATTTGAAGCCCGCTGCATTACTGAAGGAGCCTGTAGAAGATTATGCGGTCAGAGCTTTGCATTTTTTGTTTTCAGATTTCTGCAGGACAAACCCTGTTTTATTGGATGCCCTGTCCTGTTGATAGTGTTTGATTTAAACTATGTAATCCTGCCTTGAGTCTCATGGAGAAAGGCAGAGGCAGGCTATACGTTACAAATAACTACAAAAATCAGGTCCACAAACTTACAGAAATGTTTTACTATACCCATCTGCGTGCGTATACTTATGCTAGAAGCATGTTGCTCTTTGGGAAGAGAAGACCAACTTTCTTGCATTTAAAAAAACCAAAAACTTTCCCCCACCTGGTCTCCTGGAAGAGATTTCTGCTTGCCACAGGTGACTAGGCAAGTGTCTGTTTGCAGACCTGATGTGGACGGATGCTTTCTTGCCGCAGCTTCTCTTTCCAGCAGCTGATGTTTTGCTATGTGGGACAGTGACCCTTCCAGGTGCAGCTTGGGGTGGAGTTTGCTATTTGGGGATGGGTATGATTTATTATTATAGATTCAACTTGAACTCAGCAGCTTGTTTTGTTTTCCCGAGAACAGATTATTATTAGTAGGGCCTGCATCCAACTTCTGAATTTAACCAGATTGGGCTTGGGTTCCTTGTTATTTGGAGCAGGATGTCCAAGGAAAGGAAGGCCTCTTGTCATTTTAAGGATCCTGTAAGAGAGAGGGCAAGCTCAGCTTGTGTCTCAGGGAAAGGAGATAGTAAGAAGCTGTATCAGATGGAATTCCTTCTTCGTAGGCCTCACCTCCTTGAGAGAGCCGGTTTGGTGTAGTGGTTAAGTGCGTGGACTCTTATCTTGGAGAACCGGGTTTGATTCCCCATTCCTTCACTTACAGCTGCTGGAATAAAGAATGGCCTTGGGTTAGGCATAGCTATCACAGGAGTTGTCCTTGAAAGAGCAGCTGCTGTGAGAGCCCTCTCAGTCCCACCCACCACACAGGGTGTCTGTTGTGGGGGAGAAGATATAGGAGATTGTAAGCCGCTCTGAGTCTCTGATTCAGGGAGAATGGCGGGGTATAAATCTGCTCTTCTTCTTCTTCTCCATTGAATAGTATGTGCAGCTGCATAACAATCCTTGGATGAGGTCCGCCAACTATTCTTCTACAAAATGACCCCTGCTTCTTCGGCATGTTTCTGAAAGGTAGAGAAGACAGTCCTGCAAAGCGGCTGGCCTGCTGTTTGTAGGGAATAAGGCTGAGTTGCAACAGCTGAAGAGGATTCACCTATGAAAGCCATATGATATGCAAGCCATATGATATGCTTGCAAGCCATATGATATGTTACATCACCATATGAAGTTACATCACTTCCTGTTTCCAGCAGGGCTCCCTCGCAAGTGGTGGCCATCTTGCGGAAGTGACATCATATCCTGTTTCTGGAGGCGTGCACACACATAGGGGGGCCCACATAAATCTTGGGCCCCGGGCCCCCAAAGCCCTAGCTACGCCACTGTGCTACAATAAACCTCTTAATCTTTAAGATGCCCCAACATCTTTTTGCTTTTTGCTTCGTGAAATAACAGAATAGGCAACAAAGAGGAAGCTGTTCACAACCATTTTCATACTATTTTTCTAGCTCAAAAGAGGGATTGTTTAGAATTATACCTAGCATGTGAAGTTCATACACACACAAATCGGGGGTTCTTAAAAATTAGATAAATTGCAAAACAAAAATCTACATCTAGTATGCCTTAAAATATTATTTGTCATAATTTAACCTTTAACTTCCATACCCAATATGGGGGAAATGGTTCTTTAAACCATCTGAGATTATTTTAATCCCCAGAGAACTATGGGAGGGTTGCCTTCAACTAAGCACTAGTGTTTTCCCCCAACAAGCAGGCTACTGTTTCTGAACACTAGGGCTTTTCTTCCCTAGTTGTTTCCCCAACCCCTCCCCTTACCTCAACTTCTTTGTACCATCCTGTAGTTCTAAATTTAAAACTATTCCCTTCTTCAACACTGTTTATATTCAAGTGAGATCAGCCTTCTTATTCTCCCCTGAAATTTCCTTTCAAATATATAACCACCAAAAGCCTATCTTTAACATACATAGTTATTTATTTCAACATTTCTGGCTGGGCTGAACTTCTAAGGCGGAAAAGCTTTCAACATTGGAGGGGGAACTGAAATTTCTTTTGTATTGCAAGTAAGGTGCCTGCAATGGAGTGCTCATCCACTGAGGAAATGATGGCCTAATGCAATATGAAGATGTCATACAGGATATCATAGGTTTGGACTACTGAAGACATGGTGCAATTCTGCTCAAGTACAAACGACATTGGCAAGACTTTCTGAGCGGAATACAAGTCCACAACCTCTGAAATCTCCCTTTTTGCTATGGACACATATCTATACGACCTATTTATTTAATTCTTTAATTCATTTATACCCCACCTTTATACCCCAATGGAGACGCAAAACAGTTTACAAATGGGCTATTTTGTAGCTAGTATAGTGTCAATATTATTTTATTTTTTCTTTATTTGATTTGATTTATACCCTGCCCTCCCCGCTGAAGCAGGCTCAGGGCGGTTTACAACATAAAATCCCAGAAACAATAAAATTAATAGGTATTAAAATACACATTTGGCATTAATATAACAATGATTACAACAGTTAAAACAATTAAAACAGAAAAACAGACTATTAAGTTGGTGCTTAAGCAAGAAGTTTCCCACTGAAGAAGAGGAGAAGATTGGATTTATACCCTGCCCTTCACTCAGAGTCTCAGAGCAATTTACGATCTCTTTCCCTTCTCCTTCCCACAACAGACACCTTTGAGGTAGTTTGGCTGAGAGAACTCTTTTGAGAACTTGTGATGGACCCAAGGTCACACCAACAGCTGCATGTGGAGGAGTGGTGAATCAAACTTGGTTTTCCCAGATTAGAGTCTGCGCTCTTAACCACTACACAAAACTGGTATGTCATCTGATCAATTCAAGTGTCATCTGATCCATTAACTCATTGTGGGGCTTACAAGAACCTTTTAGTTTTTGCCTGTTTTCTGTACTATAACCTACTAACATACCTTACGGAGTGCATGAGAATTATTAGGATCATATAGATGAACACTTGGAGAAATGCTATATAGACACTAAGCATCTATAAACCTTATGGTCCTGTAGGTTCACATTAAGCAACAAGACCTACCTGAGGCTAGTCTCAGAATTCAACAACTTAAAAGTACTACACTTTTGTCTCCTTTCTTTACTTTGCATTGCACATAACTAAGCTCCAGGAACCAAATATCTGTGTTTGATCAGTAGAGAGTCAGTTTGGTGTAATAGTTAAGTGCGCAGACTCTAATCTGGGAGAACCAGGTTTGATTCCACACTCCTCCACATGAACCTGCTGGATGTCCTTGGGCAAGCCACAGTTCTCTCAAGAGCAGTTCTCAAAGAGCTTTTTCAGCCCCACCTACCTCACAGTGCGTCTCTTGTAGGGAGAGAAAGGGAAGGAGATTGTAATCCACTCTGGGACTCCAGGTGAAGGACAAGGTATAAATTCAATCTCCTCTTCCTCTTCTTCTTCTAGAATATTTAAGGGCTGGACTCTTAGTTTGGAGGCTTCAGAGTCAGAGGTGAAAGACACAAGGTTTATGACCCTTCATTCTTATTTTTATTATTTATAACTTTTGTTAGCCACCCTTATTATTTATTTATTATCAGGGCTTTTTTTGTAGCAGGAACTCCATTGCATATTAGGCCGCACTCCCGATGTAGCCAATCCTCTAAGACCTTACAGGACTCCTAGTACAGGGCCTACTGTAAGCTCTTGGAGGACTGGCTATGTCAGGGGTGTATGGCCTAATACGCAAAGGTTCCTGCTACAAAAAAGTCCTGTTTATTATATTCTATTTATAGGTCCCTCCTTCCCTGCAAGCAGGGCTCAGGGTGGCTAACAACATGATAAAATATAATATATTAAATTAAAGCACATTGATAAAACCTTTATTAAAATACATTATAGATGGCAAGCATAATTTTTTTCAGTATCATCTGGGGGAGGCTTATGGAGAATGGGCCGGGTTATGAGAATGCCAGACTACTCAGTGTACTGTTGCTGCCTCAACCAAATTCCTGGTGGAACATCTCTGCCTAGCATGCCCTGCAAAAATGAAGGAAATCCTGCAGGGCATGGATGTCATATGTTAGAAAGTTCTACTGGGTAGGAGCCAAGGTCAAGAAGGTCCTGATTGAGGACAGCCAGATCTCTCTTGGGCCGGGGACCACAAGTAAGTTATTTTCAGAGCAAAGAGCTCTTCTTGAGGCATACCAGGAAGAGTGGTC
The DNA here is from genome assembly GCF_032191835.1 of Heteronotia binoei. Classification (NCBI taxonomy): domain Eukaryota; kingdom Metazoa; phylum Chordata; class Lepidosauria; order Squamata; family Gekkonidae; genus Heteronotia; species Heteronotia binoei. The sequence continues at coordinate 181,387 of NW_026800012.1, read as the reverse complement.
CTCCCAAAATCAAGTAGTCCTTCTCATCTATTTTTTTTGCCATCAACAGTCTGAATAGCAGAGAATATCACAACTGAGTGACAAGCCATTGTGGTATAGTGGATAGAGGGTCAGACTAGTACCTATTGAGACCCAGGTTCAAATCCTACTCTAATATGAAAGCCTACTTGGTCACTCTCTCAGCTTCACAGGGTTGTTGTGAGGATACAACTGAGTCCCCACACAGGAGAAAGTTGAACTATAAGTGAAATAAATATATACATGTACTCTTTTTCCTCCAACTGATGTTATTTATAAAAAAGGCGGGGGAATTGTCAATTTTGGTTTACAGTGCAATCCTAAAAACATTTGCCTGGGAATAAGACCCTTTGAGTAAACTTGCATAGGCTTCTGATTAGACCTCCATAAGATTTTTTTGGAAGCAATCCTAAATTAGAATTTAATATTTTGAAACAAAACTAATATTAATATTAATAGTATTTGGAAACAAAATTACAATACTCTAAGAAAGAACAACAAATGTGACTGAAAGGACCAGCTGTCTAAATAGTCCTTTTCCCTCAGTTCATTTGCACATTTTCCACTATTTTAGTAAACAGCAGCCCAAATGTTAGCAATCATATTGATCAAACTGTATATGTGGGTTGGTCAGAAAATAACCACCATACAAATCTATATAGATATATAATGAATATTATTCACTGCAAATGAATACTAAGAATCTTAAAACTTTGTTCTGATTGGGTTTGAAAAACTATTTTTTTGATTTTTAAAAAAATTAGAACTGAAACTTCTGACACTTTGTCCTCCTCCTTTTTCTTCCAAAGTGATATCATTTAAAGTTTCTATTGAAAAGTCAACATACAAATTGACAACTTTGAACAGGAAAACACACAAACATCTATTGCCAGTTAAGCTTGCTAGAGAATATTTTTGCTCCTAGACTGATTAGGAGAAAGAAAACTGGAATTTGCTGAGAGAGAATTAGAAAAATGTAATCTTACTGAAAGTGCATCTTTTCCAACAAGAACCTGAGACATTAGGTGATAGGTGACAGCTTTGAAAAAGGTGACAGACTGGAAAAAGATAAATTCAGTAACTTAAAATTCACTTTATGAAATCCCATAAGTGGGTGCAATAAACTGGACTGGGAACTTTATTCAACAGAGTGAACTCTAAACCACTTAAGACACTAATCTTGCACTTAAACCAAGTCCCTGTGGGGTTGTGGCACCCTTTCCACTAGCTGCACCAACCAGCCAACAGCATGGGTTGGACAGAGAGCCAGTCCTGTTCCCAGTCCCTAGACATGCAGAAAGGTGATTGCAGAATGGACTGAGCAATAGTTTAGCTACATACACAGTCTCTGTCCCTGGTTTGCTATAGAGGGCAAAGAATGTCTCAATGGCTGTCAGTTGCCTGCTTGGCATCTCTCACAGGCCCATTACATGGGATAAACTGGACAGCCAGTGTTGTGTAGTGGTTAGAGTTCCTTTTAGGGCATGACAAAATCAGGCTCACTCTGTCTTTGATCCCAGGTGATCCTGGGCCCATTATACACTCTTAGCCTAGCCTGCCTCACAGGAGAGAGTCATTGTAATTAAATGGAAGGGGAGAATAATATAATCCACTTTGGATCCCCATTGACAACTCTGGCTAGGGAAATTCTTGGAGATTTGGGAATGGTGTCTGGGGAGACAGAATTTGGAAAGGGAGCTCAGCAGGGATATAACAGACTACTTTTCGAAGCTGCCATTTTGTCCAGGAGAACTGATCTCTATAATCTGGAGATCAGTTGTAATTCTGGGAGAATTCCAGCCCCCATCTGGACATTGGTAACTCTAGTTCCATTGAAAAGAAAAGTGTACTATAAAAAGCATCCATCCAACAGAGATCTTGCAGGACACAGCTACTCAAAATTAATTTACACTTCAAAGGGATTCTATACATCCAATCACAGAACAGCTCCCTCTAGAAGAGTGGAAAGTACTCTGAGGCTCACACTTGGTGGAAAGTGCCCTCAAGAAGCAGTCACAAGTCATATGGCAACCCTGTACGGTTTTCAAGGCAAGCGATGAACACAAAAAGAGTCACTTCACTCCCATCCTTGGCATCAGGTTCACAACTCAGTTGGTGACTGTTTCAAAGTGGGAACGCCTACTGATCAGGCAAGATCTTGCCCACTTCCCTGAAAAATGAGGAACAGTGTCCAGAAGAGCCCAAGTGGCATGTCAAATAGCCACTGAATATCACAGCATTAGAAGTAGAATTTAAATGACAGGGCAAATCTTAACTGGATAGGGCAGGGTTTGTGTGTGTGTGTACGCATGTCAGAGTCAGGGGACACACTTTCACTTCCTGAAGACGGCAGTGCATCTCAAGCTCATCCTATTTATAATTTGCCTTGCAAATATCGGAGAGGGAACTTCCTAGCACTTTAAAAAAAAAAAAATCCTGCAATGCCAGAATTCTATAGTATACAATATATTTGACTCGTTCGCTACCTTCCCAAGACAGGTTGCTTCTCCATCGCCAGACACCGGCCGGCTAAGCGGCTCCAACTTTTTTTTTTTTACTCTTACACGTCTGATGGTGCCACGGGGGTGGGGAGAGGGGAAAGCGTAGTGCTCTGTCTGCTTAGTAAACTGCATTAATACATCAAACCTGGAGCCAGGACAAATGTCCCACAGCGGAGCTTGTAAAAAGATCGCACGATCGATAGCAATTGCATTAGCCGTTTGCTTCTAGCAGCTAGTGCCGCCTCCTCCCTCCACAGCGCGCGTGAAGAATGCAGCGCACTTCCTGCTCGTCCGTAGGCCAGTGGGGGCAATGCTTTTTTTTGACACTAACAGCCTTCTGCAGAGCCACACCCCGGACAAAAGACACCCCCTTCCCCTCTTCAAAATGACCAGCCCCAGACTGTGACCCTTCCCCTTCTCCTGGAGTTTCTCAAAGGGACAACGAGAAAGTCACTCAGGGTGCAAAACACGTAACTATTAATCCGGATTAAGCATGTCCGGCGCTGTTTCAGTGGTAGTGACGGCTAAAAACCACAAGCCACGTGTGACGTGTCAGTAAGTACCTCTCTCTCCCACCCATCCCCACCGGCGAGCACCCAACAATCAGCCGCTTCCCCCTTCCAAGCCATTCGTCTCCCTGCCTCCGTTCTCCCGTAGCGGAGTTTCACAGGAGAGCACGAGAGGTCCAAGATGACTGCTACTAGGAAGAGGGAAAGAGATTGGGACGCCGCCCGCAGGCACCTCCCTTACCTGGTTTGGCTGGTTTAGGTGGCGGCTTGGACATTTCTGTGCTGACGTTGCAGGGAAAGGCTACTCTGCCTGTGGGTGAAGCGCTGAGCTCCTGGCTTCCGTCGTCGGGAACTCTGTAGCCCTCAGCACAGGCCCGGCGAGTCTGGATCGAGAACTCTGGATGGGGTTATGTGCCCTAGCGAATGTCCCAGCCAAATGTATAAGTTGCTTCTGCAGTGGTGAGGAAGTAGGATTCGCAACACCCGCACTAGGCAAACGGGGACATTGAGCGCCGCTCCCTCTAGAGCCTGCAGGGCGACACTACAAGTATTGAGAACCAGCCGGAGAGGCGCTGAGCGAGCGCCCAGAGGCTCGCCTAGACAAATCAGCCAAGAAGGCGGCTGGGGCGGATGGAAGAAGCCAGCCAATCAAAGATGGGTGGGATTGATTTCTTTGACAAGAGCAGCTGTTCCGCGTTCCGACCAATCAGAGTACAGCAATAGTATCTCCTGGCCCGTTGCATTTACACAGAAAGCAGTTACCGTATCTGCCCAAGTGTGCTTGCACATGAAAACTTGGGCGCAGAATCAAACTTCTTTGGTCTTAAAGGTGCCACCAGCCTCGCCTGCTGCTCTTGAGCCAGTCTGCTGAATCTCCTCCAGGAACACTGACTTTTGAGCAAGCATGCTCACCATCGGCCTCTTTAAGCCCCGCGCTTCACCATTTAGTTTATTGGAGGTGAGGATAAGGAAGAGAGAAAATTCCACGGCGGGAGGCGAGCGAGGGGAGTGGCGGCCGTTGCCCTCTCCAGGCGTTCCTCGCGGGGCGGCGGCCCCTTTAAGAGCCGGGCTGGGCTGTCCTGGAGCGGCCGCGAGGAAACCAACCCCGCCGCCGGCCCTGTTCGGCCCTTCTCAGCACCTCCCACCGTTCCTCTTCCCCTCCGCCGATTTCCCACAGCGCGGCAGCGGAAGCGCCCTTGAAAGGGCTGAGGAGAAGGCGAAGGAGCAGCAGAGGGGGTGCGGGGAACGAGGCGAAGCACCCCCTCAGCGCGGCCTGTGTGGCTTTTCCCCCTCCCCGCCTTTTCTTTCCCCCCTTCCTGCTTTTGCAGCCGCCAGAGGAGAAGGAGGAGGGTGGCGGCGACGGGCCCGCCCCCTTCTTTACCACCATCCTCCGGGGTCCTCCCCGCACGCTTTCTCCTTCCAGTCTCCCCCCCCCCCGCCTATTAACGTGGGTTTACTTTGGGGGGGGGGGTGAGAGGACTTCTTCCTTCTCCTATCTATGGCTTTCTCCTCCCTTGCCTCGCGTAGACCTGGCCGGCCTCCAGTCCCCTTCGTGGCTGCAGCTGGTCGCTGACCTTTGTTTTGTTTCTCTAAGGAAGGCCATGCCTGCTGGCTGGGGTTGCCCAGGCCTCCATTGCTGAACAGCCCCTCTACCTCTTCCTTCTCTCTCTCCACACCCTCTTTCCTCCCCCCACCCCCAACACCTGTTGCTGAGAGCAATCTCTGCCTCTCCCCCCCCCCCCCCCCCGCACTGAAGGGTTTTGCTTTGGAGTTTTGCTCCTTTGGGTTGCAGGGTTTGTTGCCTCTCTGGTCCCATTGCCCTCAAAGCAGTTGACCCCCCCCCCCTTTCCAAAACCCTAATCCTGTAGGGTTTCGCTTTGGAGTTTTGCTCCTTTGGGTTGCAGAGTACCATCGCTTGCAAAGCAATTGACCCTCCTTTTCCAAAACCCTGTAAGGTTTTGTTTTGGAGTTTTGCACCTTTTTGGGTGTAGGGTTTGTTTCCTCTCTGCCCCATCGCCTGCTAAGCAACTGGCCCTCCCTTTTTCTAAAACCCCAAGTCCTGTACGGTTTTGTTTTGGAGTTTTGCTCCTTTTTGGTTGCAGGGTTTGTCTCCTTTCTGGTCCCATTCTGCAAAGCAGTTTACCCTCCCCCTTTCCAAAACCCTAAACAGGCCTTATCTTAAAAAAAAAAATTACACATTTGGATGAGATGAAAGTGACAGTGTGTTTTAGCAAGACGGGGATAGTGGTTCCCTGTAAGGATGGACAGACCCGGGTCAGAGAGTTAACCCAGCAGGCTCTGCAGAGATACTTACGGTAATCTCTGCCTGTGTTGCACCGCCTCCCATAGGGCGGGGCTAAGGCCTTTTAAGAGGGCTTTACAAGAGGCTGTTGTTGTCAGTGTGGTTGTAGCGTGGATATTACTGTGTTTTCCTGCCGCTATTCATACGGTTTATCTATTAAGACAGGTAAGGGAAGTCAATTTCGCTAGCAAGCATCGAAAGCCTTTGTTATTTTGCTGCATCCTTGTTGGTTCCTGATGTACTTCATAGGAAAATGTAATTGTCAGCCCTTTTATTATAAAAACATAACAAATAGTAATAATCATGGCTTTTTTGCAGAAAAAGTCCAATAGGAACTCATTTGCTTATTAGGCCACACACCCTGACACCTAGCCAACCGGAACTGCGTTCCCACTAAAAAAAGCCCTGGTAATAATATCTGCTGATTTGAATCTTCTGCATCATGGTGTATGAGGAATAATGTCTCTGGTAAGCGCCCAAAACTTCAGAAGTGTGTACGAGTGTGTAATTCTGTTGTTGCATTTTCTGCTTTTGAAATTTGTAGGCATAAGTATACACTTGAACTGCCTTCCCCGGTATTTTATATAAAAGTTATTTTTGTGCTTTATTTCTAAAAGCATTTAACTAATCGGGACTTGTTTGGAGTTAGACTTTCAGGTTCCTTAAATGCCTATAGTATTGAACACTCCCGAGAGCTGTTATATTCTTAGTGAGGCTGCTAAACAACAAAGCCTCCTCTTGCATTGAATAGCATGTTCTAGTCAGTGGCTGAGTCCAATTAATTACAGCCTTTACTCTTGCAGGGGTAAATGTGAATAGTTTGAGAGTACATCTGGGGCTGCCAAAGGAATCAAATTGCATATTTAACAGACAAAGTGTACATTACAACTTGTGCTGCCTATTTTTTCTTGCATACGCTCCCCTTTGATATTTTTCTGTTGGGTAGTTGTGTATACTAAAATAAAAAGTCTTGTGGCACTAAATGACTACAGACTTACTAAAGCATACTTCATTGTCAGTTTGTTTTGGGACTGTGCCCTGCCAATATGAAACTCTTAACTTGCGTAATTGTGTATGAGTACAAGTACACTGTGTCATTGGGAAATGGCTTGGCAGCAATTGATTCCTAAGGGGTCAGAGACCAACTGTCTGTAACATGTTCATCTTTAGCTCTATTAGTGTTTTGTAATAATAATAGTATTGTGCCTGTAAGCATTGTATCATAATTAGCCTGCTGTCCATGTTGGGCCAGGTCTTAGTAGAGCATTTGCGTGATGTTGTCCCTAATTACCCACTTTCTGTGCATCCTCTCCCCCACTTTGCCTGTCTTTCTCAGACATGGTGTTTTTGGAAATATCACAATCAAGGCACATTTGCATATTGAGTGGACAAGATGGTGTACATCTTTGTAGGTCCCACCCACAACAATGTTGTTATCCTTGTCTTAGTCCTGCCCACCTCCTGCAGCTGCTACTTCCACAGCACCATGGGAGAGTTTTATAAAATCAGTAGCTGATATGTCACCATAGCTTAATGCTGTAGTGATATGTAATTTAACATTTTTTTCAAAATCTGGTGTGGGGGGGATGGTGCCTGGGGCAGTAGGGTCAATTGCTGTGTGATGCTCTGTTGGCAGTGGAAGGAACATAAAAAGTTGTTTGGATGCTTAGTATTTTTATTTCATTTGTTCCTTTCCTTTCTCTTCAATGAGGACTCAGAAGTGGCTTATGTTGTTATCCTTGCCTCCATTTTATCCTCACCCTGTGAGATAGGTTAGGCTCAAAATAGCTGACAAGGTTATCCAGCAAGCTTCCATAGCATAAGTAGGAATTTGAACCTGAGTCTCCCAGATCCTAGTTGGACACTCTAACCAGTGCACTATGTTGGCTGTCAGTGGAATGTATCCGGAATGATGTGGGTATGTAAAATATGCCACTCTTTCTTCAAATATATTTTCTTAAATATGGTACTGTCTGAGTAATCTACAATGTTAGTAGATACTGGCTGTTTAAGTTGAGTTAAATACAGTGTTGGTTCGAAATATTCCACCATTGTAATGGCACTAATGCTGGCAGAACTGCATTTCTGTTGCTGGAGAAGAGGGCTATCTTTTGCAGTTTCCTATTTTTACTGATGGTGCTAACTTTGCCCGGCATGCTGTTTATGCAGGACACAATTTCAGAGAGCTGCAGTGGAGGAGGAGTGGTATGGTGCTGTCCTACAATCTTTATGGGTCAGATGAAAATTTCCAGTCATACTGTCTAAGATTCAACATGGCAGAGAGATGTTTACTCACAGATGCATGAACTACTTTGAAACTTCCTCTGGAAAGTAGGCAGATTTTTCTAACCAAGGATTGCTAAAACTTTGTTAGAAAATAGTCTCAGTTCACGTGGAGAAGAATGTCTCATTTTATATAGATTTTTAAATTTTTGACTGAAATCCTGGTATTGAGAGCGAACTGTCACCAGCTGTGGAGAACTTGTGACAATTTCTCACTTTAAAGGCTGATAGACATGTGTATCTCCACACTTCCCTACTGCTATGCCAATCATTAAAAATAGCTGTTTAGCTGTTTTTATTCTGTAAGCTACCTTGAGAACCAGTTTTGTTGAGAACAGTTTGTAGATATTGGAAAGCTGCTTCATAAAAACCTTGGAGAACGTGCATTTTAAGTGAATAGCAAACTGTTCAATATCAAATAACACACTTGCATTTAGGGCTTTTTATTCAAGAATGCTGGGACAATAACCTCAAGCAAACAGAGTGAGAAATTGGTCACTAATATTTTGAAGACCCTGTCAAGTCACTCTTGCATCAGTTCAAGCTACTACAATTTTAGAAGGTGTATAAATCCTGGTTCCTGAGTTCATCACTATTTAACTTTATATTGAGTTGCTGCAATGCTGAATCAACATCTATTTCACAGTTTGAGCTTTGCACTGGAATATGTTAAGTTCACGTACTGTTTCAAAGAGGACTTCGTAGTCATGCTCCAAAAGCAAAAAGCCAGGTGATATCTGTTATTATGCCAAACCAAGATTCTGACATGGCTTTTGTGTTGTTGATTTTTCCTTTGACCAACACTTAGTACTGGAACCTCTAACTGTTAATCATGATGATCTCATGCTCCATTTTAAGTCCATGAATTAATGAAGTGAAAGAAGCTGGGAAGAGCAACCTTGGCTTGAATTCTATGCTAAAGACTACAGCTCTATATTGAGCTAGAATGCTTTTAATATTCAATGGGAAATGCTTATTGCAATATAATTTGTATTGGGAGTTTTGGAGTGGGCATGTTGTGAAACATGTGGCTCTGGATTCCATTCCTTTTCTACAGCATCAGCTAAACTCTCTGCTATTCAGCTTAGTGAGGCGTCCTCTAATGACTTAAATGCATACCAGAAGTGACTCATAAACAACATATCTGCTTCTGCTGTATTATAGACAAATTTTTGACTCTGTCTTTTTTTTAAGGTTGTAAATACCATGAAGACATTGGTCATTGGAATAGGAGGGTAAATATGAACAGATAACATTCCTGTCTTTATTAGACTGATGAAATTTAATTTTTTCTATAGTCGTGTATTTAAACATATATGTTCATGTCCATTTTTCTCACTTGGTGTTAGTGTGGAGACTTCCCTACAAATGTTCTGAGCTGTGGGAAAGTGAGATTCCCATCTACAAAAGTGGTTAGGGGAAGATATCAAAGTTTCCTGCAATAATAGTATCCACTATTTAATAACTATACAAAAATAGTATTCATAGATTCCTGCTTGGTCTATAGAGCCGGTTTGGTATAGTGGTTAAGTGTACGGACTCTTATCTGGGAGAACGAGGTTTGATTCCCCACTCCTCCACTTGCAGCTGCTGGAATGGCCTTGGGTCAGCCATAGCTCTTGTAGGAGTTGTCCTTGAAAGGGCAGCTGCTGTAAGAGCTCTCTCAGCCCCACCTACCTCACAGGGTTTTTTGGGGTGGGGGGGGTGGGGAAGGTAAAGGAGATTGTAATGGCTCTGATACTCTGAGATTCAGAGTATAGGACGGGATATAAAACCAGTATCATCTTCTCCTTCTATTAGATCATGTCTTTGTCTATAAAGTGTCCTTGTAAACTGTAGTTTGGGTTTTGAGGAGGAATTTTGAGCTAGGGACAACAGATGCTAGTTTGGTAGGGTTCTAGCCTCCAGGTGGAGCCTGGATGTCTCCTAGGAAGGATTACAGTTGATCTCCAGATGATAGATCAATCCTCCCTGGAGAAAATTGATGTTTTTGGATTTTGTGGAATTATATCCTGCTGAGGACCCTCCCCGGCCAGGCTCTGCCCGAAATCTCCAGGAATTTTCCAACTTAGAATTTGCTTCTCTGTAGTAGGGGCACAAGCCTATATTTCCAGTGGGGCAAAATCCTATATCTTCAATAGTACAGTGGCTACTGGAGAACAAAATTACTAAACTATCAAAATAGTATAACTGCTACTATGTGACTGTATATTGTCTTTAAATTCAGCATAACAAATGGAGGGAAAACATCTTTGGCAAGAAGGCTTAAGGAACAGCTTCCAAACTGCACCATAATATCTCAAGATGATTTTTTTAAGGTAACAATTTCAAGCATCTTTAACTGTAATCAAGAGCAATCCTTCAGTTGTAGGATAAAGCAAAGCATAGCTATGTCAAGTAATCCCTTTCACAAGGACATACCGCTTCTGTGCCATTCTCCTATGCCTTTGTCTGATGTTATTCTGTCTATAACCCTGACATTATGGCCAGGTGAACTGGAGGCCCACCAACTGCATGTGTAAGGATTGTGCTGTTCCCACACAAATGCATTTGGTATGCAAGACTGCTGTTTTCTGTGAATTGGGCAATGTGTGCATTTTGGTTTATGTGTATGGAAGCTGTATATGTGTGGTAAATCCACAGACTGCCCTATTCACACCAAATGGTGACTGCATTAATCTGATGTTCCATGGAGCAACAGTGTTTACAATATATGTGGTCAGTTGCAGATCATCTTGATGTGTCATCTGAAAAGGCCTTATTTCTTCTGTCTTTGATGTTTTGTCATCTAGAGTCTTGTCATATTCAGATGAAGTCTGCAGATACCCAACTCTAATACCCTCTTTCTTAATGACCTTGCTCCCTTTTTGTCAGATATCAATCATCATAGTCCTAAACTCGGTGCCAGACATGTTCCCTTACTTTTATATGCGGGCGATACAGTTTTAGAGATCAGTTCCAATCTCTCCAGACTTATGATCAACAAGACATTTTAAAAAGATTAGACTTGTTGAAAGAAAGTCTCTTATTAAAGCAGAGTGGGCAGCAAAAGAGATCTCCGGAGACTTCTTCTGCTGAGTTGAGAGATCTCCAAGATGTGCCTTTGATCGATCTAGATCAACAACAAGATCCACCTCATTTTTCAATCTCCATTCATCCTCCTTTAATAAACTCGAATCTTGATAATACGATACCTACTTTTCCATCTGAGATTCCATCAACCATCTACCCTCAACCTGAAACCAGGCAGCCCTTGGAAAGGCTGGTCGTTGCTGAGATCCATCCATCGCCCACCACGTTTATGGATAATTCCATCAATCCTAAGGATAAACTTATCTGGCCAAGCCTTTGTGAATTTAGCAAAAACATTTCTAGAGGCCTTGAAAATGAAGGTATGATTTTTACTTCTTCCTGTTCGTCAAACCAATTATTCCAAGATGACTGACTGAGATCCTCTTCATTGTCTTCAATTCCAAATACTTCTCTATTATCGGATATTAAGATCATCTTGTGGAACGTGGCTGGTTGGTGGAATAAAACCAAAGATGCAGAATTCATTAGTTACCTTAAGAACTTTGATGTCATCTTACTTCAAGAGACTTGGTCCCAAAATCCGAACTACCTTGAAGGCTATAAGCCCTATTCGCTACCAGCCTTTAGAACCAACTCAAGAGGTCTTTTTCAAATGGGTTTGTCTATATTTGTGTCTCTTCTTTATAATTTTGTATGCATTTCCTTACAGTCTGGAAGCGCTGTGGAACAAGCTATCAAGCTTGTTTATGGGAATTTTTCTGTGATTTTGGTAAACATATATATCCCTTTTGCCCTAGATAAATCGGCCCTTTTACATCATTGGGAACACCTGAATATAATTATGAATGAACTGGAAACCAAATTTCCCTCCACTGAAATAATAATAGCAGGGGATTTTAATGCAGGAGTTGGCAATGATGAAAAAAATCTTTTTAAGGCCCTTAACCTCAATTTAGATGCTACTTTACCACCTTTTTTTCCTATAGGAGGCAAGCTAAAGATAGCTTTTCAAACTTGGCAGGCATTTGTTTTGCCAAATTCTGTATCCAACACAACAGGGTCTGGCTAAATGGCCTGGAAAGGTTTTCTTATTCTGGGGATGTTACAATTGATTACATTACTGTCCCTCCCTCACTAGAATCTTATATAAAAGATTTCTGCATAGGTGATCTCATTATCGGTGATCACCTTCCACTTATTTTGACCCTCCATGCAGAGTTTTCCCCTGACCTTTCCCTTAACCCCTCTCTACACTTGGTGGATTCTACGTTCTTACCAAAAATCTGCTGGAATAATCAGACAAAACGAGAAGCTCAGTTACTTTTAAACTCTCATTCCCTTTCAAATCTTAGAAGTGTTTTAACTAATGCAACTAATCCTTCAGTGCTAACAACAGCCTATGATTCCCTAATATCTAACATTCTTAGTTCATTAAATGCTAGACCTAAAAATGTAAAAAAAGAAAGAAACATGAAATCTCTGCAACCCTGGTTTGATAAAGAATGTAGAGCCATTAAAACTCTTGTTGCGCAATATCTATAGATGCTACCATGACTCTGGGGCTTTGTCCTTACCATCAGAGTACTTTGATCTTCAAAATCAGTTGTCTCAGGTTATCATAAACAAAAAGATTGACTATGCTAAGCTTCAATGGGAGGAGCTATTCCAGGCCGTAATCTTAAAAGAACTCTAAAAAATTCTGGTCTATTGTATCAGGTGCCCATAGAGTTGATGCCCCTTCTATGTCTGCTATCCCAATGTCTGGTGCCAATATTTCTTTTCTATGTTCTCCCAAAGTACTTTATACACTTCTGGACCTTTCGAACTATCTCAGGTAGATCTAACGGAGTGGCCCTCTGTGCCGTCTGATGAAGTTAAAGAACTAATTTCGCAATTGAAATTAGGTAAAGCAGCAGGCCCTGATGCTATTCGTTCTGAAATCCTAAAGTTAGATTCAGATTGGTGGGCTACTCCGCTCGCATCCTTCTTGACAGAACAGGCATAATTCCTAAGGCTGGCTCAACTCAATAGTGGCCCCAATTTATAAAAAAGGAGATCCTGCCATCCCAAATAATTACAGGCCGATTAGTCTCCTATCTACCATTGGCAAACTATATTCTAAACATCTGTTGAGTAAACTTGAACAATGGATGACACGAGAAAAAATTCTTGGTCTGGAACAACTGGTATTTTGTAAAGGCAAAACTATTCTTCATTTATAAACAATTTTTATTAGTAACATATGGTAGCAAAACTATATCTATATCTTACAATTTAAAAAAGAAAAATTTATCTACCCCATATCTTACTTTTCCCCCACCCCTCCCCCCGTTACTTGACCCCCGCAAGTGTTATTTACTTAAGGAAAAACAAATATTAAAGGTACCCTTAACTATTAAAGAACCAAAAGTTATACTCTTATTTTAAAAACTTAATCATTATCAAAGATTGTCCAGTGTCCCTTTATTTTCCACTTTTTTTCTATGTAACTTCTGAACTTCCACTCCAATTTAAAAAGTTCTAAATCATAGTCTCTTAATATTCTTGTTAATTTGTCCATTTCACTCCATGACATAACTTTTATAATCCAGTCTCATTTCTCTGGTATTTTTTCCTGCTTCCACAACTGTGCATACAATGTCCTAGCAGCTGAGAGCAAGTACCAGATTAAAGTTCTATCTTCTTTTGGAAATTTTTCCATTTGTAATCCCAACAGAAAAGTCTCTGCAACTTTGTTAAACTCATATCCCAAGATATTAGAAATCTCTTGCTGGATCATCTGCCAAAACGTTTTAACTCTTTCACAAGTCCACCACATATGGTAGAAAGAACCTTCATGCTTTTTACATTTCCAACACCTGTCTGGCATCTTGTTATTCATCTTTGCTAATTTTTTAGGAGTCATATACCATCTATACATCATCTTAAAACAGTTCTCTTTAATACTTTGACATGTTGCGAGTTTCATTGAGTTCTTCCACAAATATTCCCAAGATTCCATCTTTATTTCTTTATTTACATTGATTGCCCATTTTATCATTTGAGATTTCACTACTTCATCTTCTGTAGACCATTGTAAAAGTAATTTATATACTTTTGAAATTAGTTTCTCATTGTCTCCAAGCAGAACTTTTCCCATTTCTGTTTGTTCTTTCCTTATTCCTTCAGTTTTGATGTCATTCCCCTCCAAGCTTTTTATTTGTTGCATTTGAAACCAATCATATTTATGATTCAATTCTTCAGCAGTCTTCAGTTCCATTTTCCCACTTTGTATTTTTAATAATTGATTGTATGACAGCCACTTTTCTTCGCCTGCCTTATCCGTTATCTTTATCACTTCAGCTGGCACAATCCATAAAGGTCTTCTCTCATCTCCATATTTCTTATATTTTATCCATGTATTTAATAAATTGCTCCTTATATAATGGTGAGAGAAAAGACCATCCATCTTCTTTTTTCCATAATACAAATATGCGTGCCAGCCAAATTTATTTCCGTGGTCTTCCAACACTAAAAGTTTTTTGTTTAACAGTGTTATCCATTCTTTCATCCATACTAAACAAACTGCTTCATGATATAATTTTAAATCTGGTAGTTGAAATCCGCCTCTCTCTTTTGCATCTGAAAGAATTTTCATTTTAATCCTTGGCTTCTTCCCGGCCCACACAAATTCTGAAATTTTCGTACGCCATTTATCAAAATGTTTGGCATCCTTCACAATAGGAATAGTTTGAAACAAATACATTATCCTTGGTAGAATATTCATTTTTATTGCAGCTATTCTACCTAGCAATTACAAATTAAGCTTGTTCCATTTTAGCATATCTTCATCCATTTTATGCCATAACTTCTCATAATTATTTTTAAACAGATCAATGTTTTTCATTGTTATCTCCACCCCTAGGTACTTTACCTTAGACGTAACTTCACAGCCCATTAATCTTTGTAATTCTTGTTGTCTATTCAACTGCATATTTTTACACAATTTTTGATTTATAGAAAGTCCCGCCAACTCCCCATATTCTTGTATTTTCATTAACAACAAAGGTGTAACTTGTATGGGGTTTTCATTTATAAACATTATATCATCAGCAAATGCTCTATTTTTGTAAGTACATCCTTTTATTCGTAAACCTCCTATATCTTTTTCTTCTTGAATCTGCATCAATAAAATTTCAAGAGTCATTATAAACAACAATGGTGAAAGTGGATAACCTTGTCTAGTACCTTTACTAATTTTCATTTCTTCTGTAACACACAAGCTTTCCCTTTGTTCAGAGTATATTGCTTTTGTCATTCTTATAAAGCTTTCTCCCAACTCCATCTTTTCCATTACAGCAAACATAAAGTCCCAACTTAAATTGTCAAATGCTTTCTCTGCATCTGCAGAAAATAATGCTACTACTTTTTCTGGATGTCTTTCATAATATTCTACAATATTTACAAGAGTCCTAATATTGTCTCTTATTTGTCTTTTGGGAAGAAACCCTGCTTGATCTTCCTTTACAAAATTTATCAAATGTTGTTTAAGCCGTTCTGCCAAGATTCTTGTAAATATTTTATAGTCATTATTTAATAACAAAATTGGTCTGTAGTTCTTTACATTCGTGGCATCTCTATCTTCTTTAGGTATCAAGGAAATAACAGCTTCTTTCCATGTATTTGGTACATTCCCTTTTATTCTTGTTATATTCCTCAGCTTCTGCAATTTTGGTATTAAGTCATCCTTAAGAGTTTTAAAATATTTAGCTGTATATCCATTTGGTCCAGGAGCTTTTCCATTTTTCATTGCGCGGATTGCTGCTTCAATTTCTATCTCTTCTATTGGATCATTCAAAACTTTTCTCATATTTTCAGTTAGAAGTTCTATTTTTAACTTTTGTAAATATTCATCCATCTTCTCTTTCTTTATTTTGGCACCTTTAAACAGTTTGGCATAGTACCTAAAAAATTCTCTCTTTATTCCTTCTTGAGTAACCACTTCTCTTCCATCTACCACAATTCTGTTAATAATTCTGTTTTCTCTCTTTTTCTTCAATTGCCAAGCCAAATATTTTCTCGGCTTATTTGCTCCCTCAAAGGATTTCTGCTGAAGTCTTTTCAAATTCCATTCCACTTCTTTATTCAACAAATGTCTCAATTGAGTTTGTAATATTGTAATTTCCCTTAAGATTTTCTTTTTCCCTGGTCTTGTTCTCAGCTCCCCTTCCTTTTTCTTTATTTCATTTTGAATGTCCACTGTTTTTCTTTTTTTCTTTTTTCTTTATTATTCAAAATAATCAACACTCCTCTCATTACTGCTTTATAAACATCCCAGACCGTCTGAAAATCAATATCTTCTTTATCATTCACTTGGAAAAAAGCTTTAGTTTCCTTTTCTAGAAATGTCACTGTTTCTTTATTCAATCTCCATCTTTATTTCTTGGACAATTTTGTAATCCACATTATTGGGTTATGGTCGGCCCCAATTTTAGGTAAAATCGCTATCTTCCTTGTTATAAGACTTAAGTCTTTAGTTCCCCACAGCATATCAATTCTAGAGAAAGTTTTATGTCTTGCTGGAAAAAAAGTATAGTCCCGCACTTCAGGATTAAATTTCCTCCATAGATCTTCTAAATTTTCTTGTTTAACCAATTCAAAGAAAGATTTTGGCAATTTCCCTTCTTTCCCATCATTTTTTTTCTCCTCCAGATCTATCCAATGAATTCTTAACTGTTCCATTAAAGTCTCCCATTAGCAATACTTGATCATGTCAACTCATCAAATTGTTGTATAATGTCTTTAAAAAAGGCATCCTTTGCACCATTAGGCGCATACAGTCCCAATAACGTTTTTTCCCCATTTAATATTATCTCCACTGCTACAAATGTTCCATCCTTGTCTTTAAATACTAATTTTGGCTCCAATTCTTGTTTAATATATAAAACCACTCCCTTTTCTTCTGTTCAGCTAGTGAGAAAAACTCTACTCCCAATTGTTTATTCCATAAAAATTTATAATCCTTTTGTTTAATATGTACTACTTGCAAGCAAATTATATTACAGTTTTGTTTCTTAATCCAATGAAATGTTGCCCTTCTTTTTTGTAATCCACCAGGGTGCAAACTCTTTATTTTCTTCAAAAAATCTACACAACTCCTGCACATTTGTAATTGTGACTCTTTTCCCCTGGAGTTCAAAGCTCAAGCCTTCAGGTATTATCCATCTAAACCTCGTGCCATTGTCTCTCAATTTTTCTGTCAGCTTTTTATATGTTCTCCTATCATTTGCCTTGGCAACTCCTTCATGATTTTCACTTTACTGCCTCCCACTATCAATGTCTTTTCAAAATTTTTATTCATGATCCTTCCCACCATTTCCTTTGTCATATATCTTATAACAACATCTCTTGGTAGGTTGTTTTTCTTGACAAAAAGTGAATTCACTCTGTACATATAGTCATACATATTTTTGGTCTCATCAGGGTGGTCTTCTAGGAATTCTGCAATTATTTTTATTATATATCCTTTCAAATCACCATCCTCCACTTCAGGTACTCCTCTCAGATGTATCTGAGTTTCCATCAATTTGCAGTCATGAATTGTCACTTTTTCTTGAATTTTCAACAAGGTGGTATCACTTTCATTTTTCCTTCTACCTCCTGCACTTTCTTAACTGTTTCCCCAGTCTCCTTTTTGAGATCTTCCATGTCTTTTTTCATCTCTGCAATAATTTCTTCTTTTGATTCATCTATCATCTTTCCAACTCCTTTCATTATTCTGGCTTCCATGGCATCCAATTGTTCCTGCATTTTCTCTAATGAAAGAGCCCTTTGTCGGGTCTGCTTGGCTTCAGACATTTAGAGAGAAAAAAAACAACAAAAAAACAAAAATACCAAAAATTTTAATCTCACAGATTTCAAATTTAACTGTCAGGTTCAAAAGATTTGGGCTTGCTTTTTATAAGAAGCTTTATTTCATCTTCCTCTGAGCTTCCTAGGCCAAGATATGAATTTTTAAAATTTTTAAAACCTTCAAAAAATGACAATTTTTTACCTCACCAGTTTTTAATCTGACTATCAGGTTCAAAAGATTAGGACTTGCCCTTTATGGCAAGCCCAATTTCGCTGTCCTCTGAGCCCCCAAAGTCCAGATACGTATTTTAAGTCTTTAAAATTTCCAAAATGGCGGCCGCAACTTTTTACTACTTTTTAAAATCTCTTTACTTTTAAAAATTTCCTAGGAGCCCATAGAAAATATGACCAATAGTACTTATCTTCTTACCCTCTTTTCAGTTGATTCCAACAATTTTTAATGTCCCGAATTCTTTTAAAAACAATATTTTTAATTTAGTCTCCCAGCAATGGCCGCTGATGTTTCTCAATGGTATATATTGCTAGAGTAGGTTTTCTTTCTACTGCTTCCTGTTGTTGTTGCCACCAACTCACAAGGAGATCTCATAATACTTGATGTATTTCCTGTCTTGCTCAGATGTGCTGCAGGTCTGTTCCAGTATGACGATATTGCTTTTACTTCCAAACCGCAAGTAGACAAAACAATAAATTCCTTCTCACTTTTTAGCAGTTTTATATTCATAAAGTCCAAATTTCACCCCTTCCTTCCTCTTCTTCCAAGCTCTCTATATTTCCTTTTCCCACCTTTTATTTTGTCCCTTTAAGCTATAGATAGCTCCGGAATGAAAAAAAAATCTTCTGTACCTTTTCTTCCAATTATCCAAGTTTCCACTGGTCTTTCAAAGCTTTAGATGCTTAGCAATGTCCAAGAAGGTTAGGATCCTGACGAGCTTATGTCAAGTAAATGACTCTGGGCACTTCTGCAGACGATGACTATGCAACTTCCCCTGAGACCCCTCAAAGAAGACCCCCTTCAGGGCTCCCTTTAAGCCAAGGTAAATCTCTTCAAAGTTTTCCGTGCATGTCTTGAACTGTTCTCTAACTGAGAAAAGTAGGCAGTAGGCATTAATTTGCCTTCCACTACCCTGAACAGAAGTTCCAGCCTGCTCCCGCTCAACATTTTCCTCCCCTGGAAGTCAAGGCAAAACTATTCTTGATCACAGAAATACCTTGTCTCATCTAATTTCCAAATACACTATTAGGAAAAAAGATGAAATTGTATGTAGCCTTTTTAGACTTAAAGGGAGCATTTGATTCAATTGACAGGGACCTGCTTTGGGCTAAACGTGAACAAACAAGTATTGATAAAAGACTTCTCCTGCTTATTAAAAAATTATATACTTCTAACTTTTGTCAGGTCAAATGCTCTTCAGGCAATCTTACATCAAAAATCCCGTTAAACAAAGAGGTTAAACAAGGCTGTGTGTTGGCCCCTTTTCTGTTTAACCTCTTTCTTAATGACCTTGCTCCCTCTTTGTCAGATATCGATCATCATAGTCCTAAACTCGGTGCCAGACATGTTCCCTTACTTTTATATGCGGACGATACAGTTTTACTATCTTGTTCCAGAACTGGATTAAAACGCTTGCTTGCCCTTTATCACTTTCCTTAACTACAATAAGCTCCTTTTGAACTATGACAAATCTAAAATTGTTGTATTTTCCAAATCTTGGAAACCAATTAAATGGTCAATAGGTGGCAAAGAGATGGAACAAGTACAATATTATAAATATTTAGGAATTCATTTCCAATATAACTCATTTTAGATTAATCACCGTAACTGTATAATTAAGTCAGTCAATGTTAACGTTGCAGCTATTCAGCGCTTCTTTTATAGTAGAGGCAATCAGTTTGTCCCAGCTGCGCTAAAAATCTTTAAGGCTAAAGTGATACCACAGCTCTTATATGGGGTCCCAGTTTGGATCACAGCCTTGGACAACAACATTGAAGGTGTCCAATCAAAATTTTTATGGAAAATCCTGGGATTCCTGAAGTGCGTACCATATGCAGTTGTGTTTAGAAACAGGGATGAATCTTGTGGAAACACAAGCATGACTAATGTTATTTAAATATTGGTTACGGCTACATTTCTACTCTGATTCAGAGAGTCTTCTATATCAACTGATCTCAGAATCCAATATGTCAAATTGGTTAGTATTTATTGAGAAGAAAATTAAGTCTATGGGCATTGAAATAGATTCACTTTTTATGCTATCCCTAAAAGATGCATTCTTGAAACTTAAGCTTAGAATCTTGGATATCGAAATGCAAACATTATATAGCTTGTCCAACAAAACTTGTTCCCTGCTGAATTTTGAACTTCCTCTTTCTGTAGGGAAATTAGCGTCATATTTCTCCTCTCTGCAAGCACCACAACAACGGTGTGCTTTCTCGTTAACGAGAAGCAATGCATTACCATCTGCTATTTTATTTGGCAGATTTAACAGGATTGATTACTCTGCCAGACATTGTCTTTGTAATCCCAAATGTATCGAAACTATCTCCCATGTATTATTGAATTGTCCCCTTTATGATGATATTCGTCGTACATATTTGAAAGATATTTTAGCAGATATGTTGAGCTGTGCTGATTCAGGCAAAGTCTACAGACTTTTAAATGACACCTGCTTTGAGTTAACTTTAACGGTTGCCGAATTTCTTCAACAGGTCATGGAAATCCGACAGAGACTGACTCTGGAATGACCATATCTTATTTGTTTTATTCATTTAATTTGTTAAACTTGAAATTACATATATTTTACTCATTTTATGTACATTAGCTCCCCTGCGTACTCTATTATCCAGGATTTTATATTACTTATATTGTTATTTGTACTGCTAAATCTGTTTTATGCCAATAAAGACTTCTTGTTGTAAACAATTCTGGGTACCACTATGCCATTCTCTGCTTTCCCAGTTGTCATTCATTTTTCAGTAGCATTGTAGCCACTGAAAGTATTTATTATCTGTTTCTAAAATTGATATCTTCTATGAAAATAACAGGTAGGAAAAGGTCTGTGTCCTCTTTATTGAAGTTTTCTTTACAATATTAACCTGCTGTGGCTTTTTTCCTTTCCAGTCACAATCTGAAGTGGCTGTAGATGAACATGGATTTTTGCAATATGATGGTTAGTAGACTGAATACTTAAATTCCTCAAACTTGCATTTTTGGCAATTTTAAATGAAATTTAGATAAATATACATAGTGGTTCATCCTGAATAGTCCTTAGTTTTTTCTGATTTCTTTGCTGGTGCTGAAATGCTAAGGTTAGGACTTGTACTTTAATGCATCTTTCAGAGTAATAGTGAGAGCAGTTGAGAGTGACCTCCCAGACATTTAATTTGGACTGATTTACTTATATGTGATGATCAATAGCTTGAACCTGGTAGCTGATGGACAGACAATGGAGTGGAAACAGGATGGGTGTAAAATGCATGCTCTGCCTGGCTTCCAATAATACCCAAGCTGTGATATTCTTTATCTGGACTCTTTGAGGGGAGACTGATGTAGAGTCCATTACAGTAGTCTCAGTATTACTATGGTGTGGACCCAGCTGGCCAGATAGGCTCAGTCAAGGTAGGGGGCCATCTGGGTTAGATTGAATTGGAAAAATGGTTTGTTTTTGCAGCTGAATATAAGTGTCAAAATTTGTCTTTATCTTCAGTGTATGTTTCCTTTTAGTACTTGATGCCCTATACATGGAAGAAATGGTGGCAACTATACGCTCTTGGATGGCAAACCCCAAAGACTGTGAGTTGCCAAGCCTATCAAGGAACATGCATAATAAGCAGAAAGAAACAGAAGACTGCTGGGTCTTAATTGTTGAAGGCTTTCTTCTGTATAACTACAGGTAAGCAATGTAATTTTTTTCAGTTGAGATTAAACAGAAATGAGACCCACATAATCTGTTTCTTTATACTTGTAGGCCTCTCAGTGATATATGGAATAAAAAATATTTCCTCACCATTCCTTATGAAGAATGCAAGAAGAGGCGAAGGTATGATCATCCTGAGATCTGTGCATAATGTGTTACTTTTGGCCCTTACTCTATCTTTTCCAGCTTACTTGATCCATGTAGCATAAGAGGTTGTAGGCTGAGTAACGAACTCCAAAACCATCTTAAAAAGCAGGAAGGTAATAGCAAATGGCTGGTTTGTCATAGTTGCTTCATTATGCATTAATATTATATTACTCTTGTACAGCTACTGACACAAATGATCAGATTTCGGTCATAATTTAGTACTGAATTAAGTTCTTAATTTCATGTTGTTGCCTGGCCTGGGGAAATGGGTTTGCCTGTCTGGACAGAACAACCAACAGATCTTCTTCGTGGTCTCTGTGCTTCACACCCATGGGATAGCGCGCCTGCGCCGATCCCCGCATCGGTACCTGAAAAGCCCGGGATTTTTCCGCGCTCGGCGCCAATGGGCATGCGCAGGCGTCCCAGTGCGCATGCTCACCGGCGAGGGGATCCCGCCAGTTCCTTTCTGACCGCTGCGTTGAGAGGTTTACCTTTCCTGTTCCCTGGTCGGTGAGAGTCTTGGCTTTGCCTTTTTTCTCTTGTTCTTAGCCCGTTTATTGTTTTCTTAGTGTAGATAGTTAGTTAGTTGTTTAGAAAAAAACAACAACAAAAAACAGTTTTTTCCGTGTGTGTTTGTCGGATTGCCCTTCGGGGTGTTCCGTCCCCTGTTTTTCCCCCAGTTTTTTCCCTCAGACGACTCTGAGTGGTTTTTTAGCAGCTAACGTCTATGGACAGTCGCTGGGGGTTTTTCAAGCGCTGCCGTGCTTGTGGGAAAAAGATTGCCCCCCCAGATGGCCATTCTTTGTGTCTGCTGTGTTTGGGAGAAGCGCATCGCGTAGAGGCCTGCCCGCACTGCCTTCGCTTCTCCAAACAGACAAGGAAGAACCGAGCGGCCCGCCTATCGGCAGCCTTGACCAAATCGGCGCTTCGTCCGCAACGATCGATGGCGACCTCATCGACGGACACCCCGGCTCTGGAGCACGCATCGGCCGATGCGGCTCCGACTCTAACTCTGATTGAGTTGCCGGAAGAGCACGGCTCCACAAAGCGTTCCCGTGAGGGTTCGGTGGACACGCCCGCTAAAAAGCGCCGAGATGACTTGGGGACCCGAGTTCCTAAGAAGGCTAAATCGAAGGAGAAGCGGAAGCGACCCCGCACTCCTTCGCCTTCGGTCGATGCTTCAACTCTGGTGACCACAGCACCTCCGCGGAAGTTCCTGGCTTCCCCGCGTTGCAGCCCGCTGACTCAGCCACGTCAGTCGACCTTGGAGCATGTGCGTGAGATCGACTTGACCCAGCGATCCTCATCGTTAGGTTCGCGGCGTCGCAGTGCGAGCGAATCGGCGTCGGAAGTGGAGGTTTTGACACCGATCATCCAGCCTGTACCGATGGGGCCCCGAGAGAGACGAGAGGTGGAACCCTTCCGGGCACCTCGCTGCTTCCCGATACCACCGTGGGAACAGCGTAGGTGGCAACCTCCGTACTCCTACTACTCGCCATACCAGTGGTACCCAGAAGAGTTTCCGGAGTGGGAACAGGAGTCGGAGTTTTCCTCCATGTCCAGAGTCTCGCACCGATCCCGAAAGGCGTCTGCATCGGTATCGATTCCCCCAGAACGATGCATGGTCCCGCTTGAAACCCATCGATGACCATTGCCGCCGGTCCGGTCTCCTCCGAGGGAGTTGACGCCGATGCTGTCGGAGCATTCCGCCCACCAGGATTCTTCGTCCTCGGAATCGGATAGCGAAGCCCAGGACGTGGAGCCTTCACCGGTCTCCCAGACGGCCGAGGATCTTCCGATTTCGCCGTCGGAGGATCTGAAGTCATACGGGGACCTTGTGCGAAGAATTGCGGCCACCCTCAACCTGCCTGTGACTCAGCCGCAACCCATTGTGGACGACAATGTGTTCGATATCATGCAACGGAACACATCCACCGCTGTTGCCTTGCCAGTCACCAAGGTCTCCAGGCAGTTAAGGAGCCCTGGAAGAGACCATCGTCTACGCCGGTCTCCTCCAAACGGTTGGACCACATGTATAGGGTCCAGGAGGCAGGAGCTGAGTTCCTTTTTACCCATCCGAGGCCAAACTCAGTGGTCGTCTCCTCCTCCTCGAAGGCATGAAAAGTCCATTCCTCTCCGCCAGATAAGGAAGGGAAGAAGATTGATGGCATGGGCCGCAAAGTTTACTCAGCAGGGGCACTCGGAGTTAAGGTATCTAACTATGCAGCTTGCATGGCTAGATACCAGTACTCCGTGTGGGAGCAACTTTCCCCTTTCCTCTCTTCTTTGAGTGAGGATAAAAAGGCTGCTGCTAAGAAATTACAAAAGGAGGGCCTTGCTGTAGCCAGGCAACAACTGGCTGCAGCAAAGCACATGGTGGAGGCCTCGGCTAGGGCCATTACCTCTGCTGTTTGCATCCGGCGCCACTCCAGGCTTAGATCGACGGCCCTACACCAGGACACTAAAACCTTCGTAGAGGACTTACCCTTTGAAGGTGACGGACTCTTCAGCACCACAACAGACACGGCGCTGCAAGAGTTTGACAAGAGTGTCAAAACCTCGCGGAACCTGGGCGTGCAGGCCACCCCCAAGACTCCCACATCCAAACAATGGCATAAGCCTTGGGCCAAGAAGCCCTACTAGAAGTTTTCTCCTGAGCAATGGCGTCCTCGTCCGTCGCAAGCTGAAAGGTCTTCCTACTCCGGCAACAACAGGAGTCGTTATGGGTCCCAACCAACGAGCAAGTCCAAGGGTGCTCGTCCCCAAAAGCAGGGGCTTTGACTTTCCTCCAGCACGCGTTATCGCCCCCACTGGTGTTACATCCATCCGCCTATGCCCTTTCCTGCCTGCCTGGGAGTTGATCTCCACGGACAGGTGGGCTCTGTCCATCGTAAAAGAGGGCTACAAAATAGAGTTTGTTCAGACCCCGAATCAGTCCGTGGTAGTTACCACTCCCCCTTCCCCACCTCTGCTGGTGGAGGTGAGCAACCTCCTACAGAAACAAGCCATAGAGGAAGTTCCATTGGAGGCCAGGACGGGAGGTTTTTACTCTCGCTACTTCCTGGTCCCCTAAAGGGACGGGGGTCTGAGGCCTATCATGGATCTTCGGAATCTGAACAAATTTATTCTGTACCAGAAGTTCAGAATGGCCACGCTGCAAACAATTCTGCCTCTCATCAATCAGGGAGACTGGATGGCGACTCTGGACCTCAAGGATGCTTACTTCCACGTCAGCATCCATCCGATGTTCAGGCACTTCTTAAGGTTTGCAGTGGGTGCTTGGCACTTCCAGTTCAGAGCCCTTCCGTTCGGCCTGTCTACTGCTCCTCGGGTGTTCACGAAGCTGATGAGCGTTGTGGCTGCCCATCTTCGTCTTCAGGGAGTTGTTGTCTTCCCATACATCGACGACTGGCTTCTTGTGGCAAAGTCGAGGGAGAGTTTAACAACGCACATCGCCATCACTCTGCGTCTTCTCGACCCCTTGGGGTTGCAAGTCAATCTGGAGAAATCCCATCTTACTCCATCAAGGACAGTGCAGTTCATAGGGGCTCTGCTGGACACAGACCAACACCAGGCATTCCTACCTTCGCAGAGAGCACAAGACATCATCAGTCTGGTGCAGCTTCTCCAAAGGCGGCAGTGGGGCACAGCCCAACAACTTCAGTGGATGCTGGGGTTGATGGCGGCAACGACAAGCGTGCTGCGTTTTGCAAGGCTACGAATGAGAGGCCTTCAACTATGGTTCCTGCGCCATTTTCGTCCTCTCAGAGACTCACCTCGAAAGAGGTTCTCCATCCCGCCTGCAGCTCTTCAATCACTGCAATGGTGGGAGTCGGAGAGCAACATCTGCCAGGGAGCTCCCTTCCATCTTCCGACCCCTACTGTGACTATCACTACCGATGCTTCCCTGTGGGGGTGGGGGGCTCACCTGGGAGATCTCTGTGTGGGAGGTCAGTGGTCACCGAGGCTAGTTCGGTGCCATATAAATTATTTAGAACTGCTGGTGGTCCACTTTGCCCTTCGTTCCTTCCGCCCGCTGGTGGCGGGACAGACTGTGGCGCTGCTTACGGACAATACCACTGCCCTGTGCTATATCAACAGGCAGGGGGGGACAGTGTCTCGTCGGCTCTGTGCGCTGGTGATGGATCTCTGGATGGAGTGCCTCCAGTTCGACATTTTTGTGAAGGCGACTCATCTGCCAGGGGTCCTCAACATACAGGCGGACTCTCTCAGCAGGCGTGGGGCTTCTCCACACGAATGGGAACTACAATGGCGCTTCCTAGAGCCTGTGTTCCAGCTTTGGGGGTACCCACAACTGGATGTTTTCGCAACAGCCGAGAACAAGAAGTGCCCGTTGTTCTGTGCCAGAGGGGGTGCAGACCCAGCTTCATTGGGAGACGGGCTCCTACTTCTGTGGGAGGGTCGCTTCCTTTACATGTTCCCGCCTCTACCTCTACTGACGAGAGTGGTCCACAAGTTAGCGCAGGAAAAGCCACGCTGCATCCTAGTAACTCCTTGGTGGCCCCGCCAGAGCTGGTTCTCGATCCTGCTCCAGCTGTCGAGGGGGGTCTTCTACCAGTTTCCGGTGGAACCAGACCTGCTGTCGGCTCAGGGCGGGCACGTGTTTCATCACAACGTGCCGCACCTGAAGCTGACGGCGTGGTTCATCGATCAGTAGGTTTTTCTAGTAGAGTCCAGCAAGTCCTCCTAAGCAGCAGGAAGCCTTCCACCCGTGCCTCCTATGGAAAGAAGTGGAAGAAGTTTAGCAATTTTTTGGCCGACTCTCCGGTGCCGCCTGGCAGCGTGGGGCTTTCGGCAATTTTTGAGTTTTTATTGGCCTTAGTGGATGAGGGTCTAGCTTTCTCCTCTGTCAAAGTCTATTTGGCAGCTATTTCTGCCTTTCATGATTTAGTGGAGGATTACTCTGTTTTTGCTCACCCTCAATCAAAAAGGTTCCTGAAAGGGTTGTTCAGGCTTCACCCACCCTCGAGGTCCCCCCCACAGTTGTGGGACTTGACTCTGGTTCTGGACAAGTTGACTCGTCGTCCATTTGAACCCATGGCAACGTGCTCCCTACAACTTTTGTCATGGAAGACTGCATTTCTAGTTGCCATCACTTCAGCACGTCGTGTGGGGGAGCTCACGGCGATGCGTTGTGACTACCCTTACCTTGCGTTTCGAGAGGCTGGGGTTTTTCTAGCTCCAGACATCACTTTTCTTCCCAAGGTGGTTTCTCAATTCCACCTTAACTTAGAGGTTTGGTTACCTACGTTTTACCCTAGCTCTTCCTCGGATCCCTTCCTAGCTAGGGATTGCATGCGCTGGACGTTAAGCGTGCTCTACTGTTTTATTTAAATCGTTCACGAGACTTCCGTAAAGACAAGCAGCTTTTTGTCTCGTATGCTGCCCCCAAATTAGGGTCCAAGATTTCGTCTCAGAGGCTTTCAAAGTGGCTTACAGAGACGATTAAACTTTGTTATTTGTTGGCGAAGAAGCCTTTACCTGGACCTGTTCGTGGGCACTCCACAAGGGCGATGGCCACGTCGGTGGCATTCCTGAGAGGGGTGTCCCTTTCCGATGTCTGCAAGGCGGCTACCTGGTCTTCTCCGCATGCCTTCATGAAGCATTACGCGCTGGACGTGCATGCTCAGCAGAGGACTCGGTTGGGAACTGCGGTGCTGCAAGCTGTTTCTTCAGGTTGACCGTCTTCCCGCCTCCAGGTATGCTTTGCTTGCTAATCTCCCATGGGTGTGAAGCACAGAGACCACGAAGAAGATAGACAGGTTGCTTACCTGTAACTGTAGATCTTCGAGTGGTCATCTGTGCATTCACACTACCTGCCCTCCTTCCCACTGCTGACGGTCTCCCTCCTGTAGGGGCTTCCAGCGGTCAGGAAGGAACTGGCGGGATCCCGGCACCGGTGAGCATGCGCACTGGGACGCCTGCGCATGCCCATTGGCGCCGAGTGCGGAAAAATCCCGGGCTTTTCAGGTACCGATGCAGGGATCGGCGCAGGCACACTATCCCATGGGTGTGAATGCACAGATGACCACTCGAAGATCTACAGTTACAGGTAAGCAACCTGTCTTTCTGTGTGCCATCACAGTTACCTAGTTCTTCTGTGTGAGTATGATAGCTATGAGAGACATCACTTGCATATTCCTTCTGTGAATAGTGCCTTGCTCTGCTCTAAATTAGGCACACTTGTAAGCTATGTAAGATACTTGTAAGGCACACTTGACTTTCAGTTGGGTGGCAGGTGTTGCAGACGCAATCCTGAAGCTCTAAGGATTTTAACATTTTTTATTGTCTTAATAACTTAAACTGCTTTGAGCCAAGATTAATTTATTAGCAAACCTTCACTTATCACAACAAGTCCAAGACAGTGTTTTGCTTTTTGCCAGGAACTCACTAATGTACTGCTTATGCTGGCGCCTCCCACCTTCAGTAATGTTTGCTGTAGCAAGTTAATTAAGTCAGCAGCTTCTATCCGTTCTTTGAATAGCCCAGTCTATTGAGCCAAGAGCGTTTGTAAAGAAATAAGGAACATAAAAGTTCCTTTTTTTGGCCCTCAGAAATGGGCAGTTCAAAAAGGGTTTATGACACAGAGAATTCTTCTTCAGCATGTAAACAGATAGAATTGATGACTTTGTCTCAGACTTACCTCCGCAAGCATTTGCTATTCAAGCTTCAAACCATTCTGCACTTTTGATTAATCACATGTCTGATGCTAACAAAACATAAATAGGGAGATGCACATATTCTGTGCCAAGATGATAATAAAGGCAACATAGATTAAAGATATTGGTGTCAGAATCATCACTTATAACTCAGGACTTTGCCCAGCTAACTGCTAAAACTGTTGGCGTTATCTTTGCAAGAATAAAGTCAATTAAGATCAGTCTAGATGGTTTTAAATTGCTCTGATGTAAGATTAGATTCTACTAGATTTCAACCAGGAAATTGTCCACAGCTAACTTCTTGGAAGTGAGAAAGAAAAAAAGTAAACACCTGGAGGCATCAAGCAGAAGAGGACCAGTTCCAGCTAAAATTGCAGCCTTGTAAAACATGCATAACTGTTTGTAAATATAAAGGCCAAATGCCATTATGGAATTCAACCATCTAAAATCCCTTTTTGGCAAAACAGTATCTTTAATAAACTTAATCCTGGTAGTGCTGCTATAATTTGAATTGGGCACAAAAAGTATTGCTTATTTTTGGAAGTACAGGATTCCTAGAATGTTGCAACAGAAAGAATTTTTCCAGCTTGGGTTTTCGACAGTCTAATCGTAAATCCTCTGATTGCTAAACTATAAAAATGTAGGTTTGTGAAGGATATAAAGAATATTGATAGCCTTCCCAGTGAAGACTTGCTGGATGTCCACCATGATTTTGCCTGGAGACCTATGTCTCCTACCCTGAATAACTTGCC
Organism: Heteronotia binoei; assembly: GCF_032191835.1. NCBI lineage: Eukaryota > Metazoa > Chordata > Lepidosauria > Squamata > Gekkonidae > Heteronotia > Heteronotia binoei. The sequence goes on along the minus strand of NW_026800012.1, from coordinate 152,396 downwards.
ACTAATATATCTTGAAAATTCCATTGAAGAGAATTTATTAAATTCATTCTCAGCTCTTAAGTCTACAGAGCAATCATTGATCACCACCAAACTGGAACACCTAAGATCAAAACTTCTGAATACAAGTGACCCATCATGAAAGGTTTTGGTTTCTCCTCCACCATCTTATGTATTTGAAAGCTGCTCAACTAAGACTACCTCTTTTGTCACTACCTAACTTAAAGAGGGCAGATTCAAGGAATCCAAAAGACAATACTACCAGTCTCCAGCAAGAGAAACTCAAAATTAAAATGTCCAGCAACTCCCAAGAGTCCAATAAGAGCAACTGCAAAATCTTGGGTGAAGCTACATCATATAAAGATGGATGTGTATTTCTAGATACTGAAGGTGATTTAAATATTGACTGCAGAATGACAGCTAAAGTTCTTATCTTGGAACTTGGGGGGTTAGAGCAAAAAACTCTATGACTCAAATCTAGTTATGATACATTTTGTCTTCAGGAAACTTGGATTCAGAAACTTGACTGTTTATGCAGGGTTTTAGGCCTTTTTCATCCTGCAACCAAAGCTCACATAAAAGGATGTGGTTTGGTAACTTATTACTGTAGACCCGAAAGTTGAAATGCAGGACTTGGAATAGTTGTCCTAATAACATCCAGACTTCAGTTCTAAAGGGTTCTCACTTTGGTTGTATATATCCCTCCTAGCAGTGCTGGCTTGCAGCCTAGGAGGTGCCTTTGGAACTCTTTCATAGCTACTCTGGAAATACTGATCTCCCAATATTCAGTTCACTGCATTATTTTATGTGGTGACTTCAAGGCAAGAATTGGAGAGAATTAGATGTAATATCAAGTTTAAATACAGACTGCAGTGCATGCCCATTTTTAGACCTCTCAGCAAAGGATACGGTTGTAAATAAGTTTGGTTTAAATGTTTTGGAACTGCTCTCATTGGTTAATTTGTATATTCTGTATGGCACTTTCTTTGACTCATCTAGAGGCACTTTCACTTTACTGTCCACATCAAGGCTAGCGCAATTGACTTTATAGCCATTTCACCTTCTGTGGTTAGGTCTGAGGTTGTGGACTCCCCTTTGAGTGACCATTGCCCACAGTGTCTGATACTTAATATCAATTGCAAAGCTTTATTAAAACCTGATCTGGGCTTTGCAGAAGGTATTACAACTAGCCTAAGGAGACTTAGGTGGTCAAAGAAATTACACAATATACTACCTTAGAGTACAAGCCCAGAGATGACTATGTGGAGATCTATTACATCATAGTACTGATGTTATAAAGATCTTTGTTGACATTAATATTCAACTTAAGCCATTATAAATAACAGGCCCATGAAACCTTCATTATTTGCAAAAAATGGATGGTGTGATCATGACTGTAAAGTGCTTAAAAAGGTTTTCATTCATGCCATGAGACAAATGAAGCACAATACTGTTAGGGTGGTGATGCCTTGTCTCCTACAATTAAGATCACAAAATAAAAATTTAATTAAGCAAAAGAGAACTGATTATGTTAAACTACTATGGGATGAGCTACAACTCACAGTTATTGAAAAGAATGAACCTCTGTTTGGGAAGCTAGTTTCTAACAAAAGAAGTGGCTCTCTTTGTCAGTCTGATGCATTCATATCTGGCAAAGAGTAATTCACATACTTTAATGCTGCCTTTGGATCCCAACCTCCTCGTACTTCTGTAGGCTTATCTAATCTTCCAGAAAGGGACTGTCACTCTCTGGGACCCTGTTTCAGAATCTGAAATCAGAGGATTAATAACCTCTTTAATTCCTGGAAAATCTCTTGGGGAAAATGATTCCCCCAGACTGGTTGTCCCCTGTGCTTGCTAGAGACACAGGCTTGATTTCTTCTGTTTGGAAATTAAGTGCTAAGTAAGTTTGCTTTATATAGTTGCCAGGTTATGTAGTGAATACCTGCTGTCTAAATTAGAAGACTGTGGATAGCTGAGAAACAAATTATCCACCTTGTCCAAGGAGGATTTAGGGAAGGGTTAGGAACATTTGATCACTGCCAAACACTTCATCAGTTGAGCTTATTTGGGTTTACCTGGTCCTGTGAAGATCCTGTATGTAGCCTTTGTTGATTTGGAGCTACATTTGATTTTGTTGGTAGAACCTGATTGTGGTCCAAGGTTACTGACATGAACAGCAATAATCGGTTATTCTTGCTTCAAGAGCTTCATAAAGTTATGCCCAAGTCAGAGTAGGAACTGTTGGTTCACTAACTGACAAACTCTTATCTAAAGAGCATGAAGCAGGGTTGTTGGTTCTCTTACTATTTAATTTGTGCGTTATCAACATAGTTGAGAGCCTTCCAAGTACTCATTCTGCCCCTTCCTCATTGGACTATAAAAATTCAGTTTTGTTATACACAGATGATATGGTCTTAATTTCTGACCAAAATTGGTCTGAGGAGGCTGTTGCACCAACTAGGGCTATATTGTAAAGAAGCTCTTACCATTAACTTTGAAAAGACCAAAGTAATGGTTTTTAGGAAAAGAGCGAAAATTTCTTCCTGGAGTATTCTGGGCAATCCAGTTGAACAGTGTAGTTCATCCAAATACGTTGGTGTAACATTTAAAGAGATCTAAAATTGGTACACCCATCTGGCAACAGTTAAGTCATTGAGCTGCCTTAAGTGTCTATTACTCACACAGTGGATGACTTACAGATCCAACTCTGAAGTTATATAATAGCAAGGCTATACTTTCTCTGCTTTTTGGAGTTGAAATGTGGGGATGGGGTGACAATGATTTAGCTAGCCTTGAAGTAATTCAGAATCAATTCTGGTACATTTTAGTTCTCCCCAAGGGGTCTCCAGCTGCTTTGAGCACACCTGAAACTGGTATTCCCTCTCTTAGAACTCTAGCACATCTAATAATTATAAAATATTGGAAAATAATGGAAAATTCAAGATCTAATTCACGTAGTCAGCAATCTTTCAACTTGTTATTCAAAGATCTGCAGCACCTTGTGTTAATAGCATACTTTCAAGATACACCATCCCCGATGATCTGTTAGGAATATCAATTGATAACTCCCAACTCAGAAACTAGATCTATAACTCTGCCACATATGGATCACATAGTACAAATTAATTAAATTCAATCATACTAGAACTCCTTACATAGTCAGCATTTCTAACTATGTACTTAGAGTGGCCTTTACTTCTTTACGCTTTTCATCTATGCCAATGGAATTGCTGGAGGGTTGCTGTAATCAAACTCCAATGGCCCAACACAACAATTTGTGGATCCCACATATCTGAGGACTTACCTCATTACATCCTTTTCTTTTTGTCCCTTATATTCTGATCCCAGAGCCAAATTTTTGGCAGAAATCTTATTCGGTATAAACTCATACCCAGTTGTTGAGAAAATTACGTTTTTGTTATTTGTGCTCCTTTCTGTTATGTCACACAGAGTCTCATTATTTGCCTTTGCTGCAAAGAAGATAAGTAATGTGCCAGTGAGAGGGGATGCTACTTAGGTATCTGTTGTTATTTTTGCCATGCTATAGTATTTGTGGTTGTATCTTTCTGTCTAATCCTGGTTCCGTATGATATTATCCTTTTTATTGATTGATTTATAGTATGTATACTATCTGTATTCCTTTTCACTGAGGGTTTTGCAAACTTCTTCCAAGCTTGAAAGGGCTCACAGTGGAACATGCATTAGGAATGCTAATTGTAGGCACCTGCATCATGGATTTGCTTACCTACTGATGTGGCGCTTGAATGCTGCCATAAACAGTTGAATGGAGATGGGTACAAAGAAGCCATTTGACAATGACAACTCAAGAAAAGCCCTAAGCCTAACTAAATCTTGTTTGCTTAAGCTACTAGATCATACTGCTTGAGAACAAACATATTTTTATATATAATATAGAAACTCTTGCTAAACGTGGTGTACAAGTAAAGTTCCCATATTTTTCTGTAGCACCCGAGTTTATAATCCACCAGATCCACCTGGGTACTTCGATGGACACGTATGGCCCATGTATCTGAAACATAAGAGAGAGATGGAAGAGAATGAAACAGACATTGGTATGATACCCATGGCTCTTCTTAATTTAGCTAGCTCATCTAAGCACTAGATGGTTGTTAGAATTTCAAACAGAATTCCCAATCTCTTTATCTCAAACAGTGCGATGGATCACTGGATCAAATAATCACTGAGAGGCATTTAACATGAAAAAGCAAAAATGTATTTATTTCTACAGGGACAGGGTACTGGGAGGTGAAAATAACAAACACTATAGAACTACATGCTTACACGATCATGTGCTTAATGGAAGACCACTTCCTCCTCCTCCTTGAAGTCTCTGCCTGAACAGAGCAAGTCACCTGATTAACTGACCAAACAAACAAAACAGGTTTTCTCACTTGATTGACAGCATTCAGTATCTTCTTCCTAGGTCATGCAGACAATAGGGAATCAAGTACAGTGTTAACCCTATAATGACTGGAACTTTAGAACATTGCAAAGGACATACAAAACAGATACATATTTCCAACACCCTTTCTCAATGCCTAATGTGCAAGTTATTATACATTCAATAGTCATTACTCATTATTCACTGTAACATTCACATCAACTAGATTCATCATTTAACGTAAACGTTCAAATCTAGCACAAAGTAATGGCTTTGTAAGTATATCAGCTACCATAGCTTCTGTACAACAATATTCTATCTTAATCAGCCCCTTCTGGTGTAGATCTTTCACTTGCTCACATTTAATACCAATAGATCTACTTCTGGCTGTTCTACTTTCCCATTTACATAGGGGGAGAGCCAGTTTGGTGTAGTGGTTAAGTGTGCGGACTCTTACCTGGGAGAACCGGGTTTGATTCCCCACTCCTCCACTTGCACCTGCTGGAATGGCCTTGGGTCAGCCATAGCTCTGGCAGAGGTTGTCCTTGAAAGGGCAGCTGCTGTGAGAGCTCTCTCCAGCCCCACCCACCTCACAGGGTGTCTGTTGTGGGGGAGGAAGGTAAAGGAGATTGTGAGCCGCTCTGAGACTCTTCGGAGTGGAGGGCGGGATATAAATCCAATATCATCATCATCATCATCATCATCACATAGAGCAATACACACTTGATTATCTTCATACATTACAATAGCTACAGGTTCTTTTATCTTGAAGTCTTTCAGCAGATGAAAAATCCATTCAAGTTCACTGCAGGCACTGGCTGCTGACACACACTCAGCTTCTGCTGTAGATTGTGCCACTATGGTCTGTTTTCTGCTAGTCAATTCTACAAGTCCATTTCCATAGAAAAACAAGTATCCGTTGGTTGATCTGTAATTGCACAATTTTTCTGCATAGTTTTCATCCATGTATCCAACTAGCCTGGGATTCTCAGAAGGTTCAATGATCAGTCTTAAGTCCGTAGTTCCTTTTAAGTATCTGGCAAGTTTCTTTACTGCATTCCAATCATGGTGATTAGGCAAATTTACTTTTCTGCTCAGTGTTCCAACAGCAGCTGTGATATCAGGTCTGGTAGTTTTACTCAGGTACAGGAGTTTTCCTATAGCTTCTCTGTACTCTTCAGTGTCTTTGAGTAGTTGACCACCCTGAGCTCTCAGGTATGCAGGTTCAAGAGGTATCTTAGATTCTTTTCAGTCTCTCATGCCAGGAGATTCTATAAAGTCCATAATCTTTCGTCTTTGGCACAGTTGAAAGGTTTCATCCTCGAGTCTCTCTGTCTGTATTCCTAGATAGTGTTTAATATCTTTAAGTCTTTTAACTTTGACCTCTTTGTTCAGCTTTTCAACAATGTCTTTAATGTCTTCTTTGTTCTTGCAGCTCACAACCAAATTGTCAACGCAAACCAGGATGTATTGATATTCTCCATCTTTAAGTCTAGTGTACATGTAGGGTTCAGCTTTCCCTTGCTCAAATCCTTGTTGCTGTAGTCGACCAGTTATTTTGTCATACCAGTCCTTTGTTGAGTTTGAAAACATAGTTCTCCTTGCCATGGACTTGAAAACCTTCAGGTATTTCCACGTAGATTTCCTCTGATAGCTCACCATTAAGAAACACTGTCTTAATGTCTAGGTGCTCTATAAGCATATTTCTAGATGCTGCCACACTCGGTAGTGTTTTAAGTGTAGCACTATTGACAACTGGTGCAAAAGTATCTGAATAATCAGTTCCAAATTCTTGTGCATAGCCTTTGGCTACTAGCCTTGCTTTGTACAAGTCTACAGTTCCATCATTTTTGTACTTTTGTACCCATTTGCATCCGACAGGCTTTTTTCCTGCAGGTAGCTTTGTAAGAGTCCATAGATCTTTTTCATACATGGATAGTATCTCTTGTTCCATTGCTTGAATCCATTTCTCCTTTTCTTCATTAGGTAAATCACACACTTGTTTCCAGCTCTTGGGCTCCTCTTTAGGTTTCACAGTCTCTATAGTAATCTCACAGTATCCATATTTCTGTGGTGGTTGCTCTTTTGTGCTCCTTTCTGATCCATCTTAAAATGAGTGGAGGTTCTGTCGCTCCCTGCGGTGCGGTCCCCATTTCTCCTTCTGGTTCAGTAGAGTCTTCAGAAGGTAGACCTGCCGGTTCACCGGTGGTCATTTCAGGTAACCAACTATATCAATCTTCAGAAGCATCATCAGTAACCTCAGGATCAGATTCAGGTACACAGGGTGCTCTAGGCAAATCATTATTTATTTATTATTTATTACTTCCCATTTATATCCCGCCCTCTCCGCAAGCGGACTCAGGGCGGCTTACAACATTATAAAAACAATCAATCCAATAAAACATATAAAACCATAATTTACATATATTAACTTTAAAACCATTCTATAGCGCTATTTCAGTCCAGTATAGGCGGTATTAACTTCTCAACCAAGATCGCCAGCATTCTGTAGGATGTTCGGTGGCAGCCTTTTTTCAATCAAACCGCAAAAGCCTGTTTGAACAATTCGGTCTTACAGGCCCTGCGGAACGCAGACAAATCCCGCAGGGCCCTTACAGCTTCTGGGAGGGTGTTCCAAAGTTCTGGTGCTGCCACCGAAAAAGCCCTGGATCTCGTTATACATAGCCTGGCTTCTTTTGGGCCAGGGGCAGACAACAGATTTTTTGTCCCTGATCGCAGTGCTCTCTGGGGGATATATGGGGAAAGGCGGTCCCGTAGATAGGCAGGTCCCTGACCATAGAGGGCTTTAAAGGTTAATACCAACACCTTGAAGCGAACTCGGAACACAACAGGCAACCAGTGCAGCTCTCTCAGCACTGGCTGAATGTGCTCCCGTCGCGGCAGCCCCATTAACAGCCGTGCCGCAGCGTTTGCACTAGTTGTAGTCTCCGGGTTAGCGTCAAGGGTAGCCCCATGTAGAGAGGATTACAGTGATCTATTCTTGAGGTGACCGTAGCTTGGATTACCGTCGCTAAGTCGTTGCGCCCCAGGTAAGGAGCCAGCTGCCGCGCTTGCCGAAGATGAAAGAAGGCAGATCTAACAGTGGCTGCTACCTGAGCCTCCATTGTAAGGGAGGACTCAAGAAGCACGCCTAAGCTCTTGACCTTAGGGACCGGTATCAGTGGTGCCCCGTCAAGAGCCGGCAGCTGGATCTCTCTCCCCGGACCGCCCCGACCCAGGTAGAGAACCCCCGTCTTCGTCGGATTCAATTTCAGCCGACTCAGCCTGAGCCAAGAAGCCACGGTTTGTAACGCCAGGTCTAGATTTTCCGGAGTACAGTCAGACTGGCCACCCATCAATAGATAGAGCTGGGTGTCATCTGCATATTGATGGCAACCCAGTCCGTACCTCCTGACAATCTGGGCAAGGGGGCGCATATAGATGTTAAATAGCATCGGGGATAGGACCGCTCCCTGCGGCACCCCACAACTAAGAGAGTGCCTCTGGGACGCTTCCTCCCCTATCACCACCCTTTGTCCCCGATCTTGGAGAAAGGAGGTCAGCCACTGTAAGGCAGATCCCCAAATCCCCACATCGGCGAGGTGGCTAGTCAGTAGCTGATGGTCAACCGTGTCAAAAGCGGCTGACAGATCTAATAATAACAGCACCGCAGAGCCGCCCTGTTCCAGATGTCTCATAAGGTCATCTATGAGAGCGACCAGAACTGTCTCCGTTCCGTGACCTGGCCTAAAGCCGGACTGGAATGGATCCAGTGTGGAAGTGTCCTCCAGGAATCCCTGCAGCTGAATCGCCACCGCCCGCTCTATGACCTTACCCAGAAAGGGAAGGTTTGACACCGGCCGATAGTTCGCCAATATGGCCGGGTCTGCTGATAGTTTTTTTTTAAGAGGGGATGGACCACTGCCTCTTTAAGAGGTGTGGGAAAGATCCCTTCGATCAGGGACCTGTTGATAATGTCCTGTAGTGGTTCACGCAGCCACGTTTGGCTGGCCTTTATAAGCCAAGACGGGCACGGATCTAACCTACAGGTCGTAGGGCGCACAGCTGCAAGGATCCTGTTGACTTCCTCCAGACTGAGTGGACCGAAGGAGTCCAGAATTGGACCAGAAGACGCGCTCGGTGCCCCAAGTTCATCTACTGTATTAATTATAGCGGGTAAGTCGTGTCGGAACGACGAGACCTTATCTGCGAAAAAACTCGCAAAAGCCTCACAGCCTATTTCCAATTCTCTATTATTTTGTTTGCCCTGCGGCAGTTCTGTTAATGACTGAATTATACTAAACAATTGTGTCGCAGATGCGATTCTGGATGCAAAGTGATCCTTCTTTGCAATCCGAATAGCCATCTTATAGGTCCTCATAAATGACCTATATGATGTTCTCGTAGCTTCGTCACGAGCGTGGCACCATTGTCTCTCTAGTCGTCTTAATCGTCGCTTCATTGATTGCAGCTCCGGGGTATACCGCGGATCGTGATCGAGGATGAAGAAGACATCGGGGAGCGATTTCGTCGATGGCCTCGGAGAGCCGGTTATTCCAGGTCTCCACTAGCTCATCCAACGAGTCGCCGGTGGGCCAAGGATCCCGTATAGCCATTTGAAGCCGCAACAGGTCCATTTGACTACGCGGGCGAGCCAAAATCTGCTCACCGCCTAAACGGGACAGGGGTGGCATGTCCACACGGGCCTTCAGGGCCTGGTGGTCAGACCATGGCACTGCCTCGGCAGATATCTGACCCACTACTACTCCCGCCGCAAAGATCAGGTCTAGTGTGTGTCCAGCCTGATGCGTGGGCGCTGTTACATATTGGGAAAGTCCTAGTGCTGCCATGGAAAGCACTAGGTCCGTCGCACGAGTGGAAGCTGCGTCCTCAGCATGGACATTGAAGTCACCCAGGACTATAAGTCGAGGGTGCTCCAATGCCCAGCCTGCTACAGCCTCCATCAGGGACGGCAGGGCACTGGCCGGTGCGTTAGGCGGATGGTACACCAGCCAGATTGCCAAACTTTCCCCAACGTCCCACACCAGGCCCACACACTCCATGCCCTTGATCTCTGCTGGCGGAAGTATCCTGAAGGAGCAATCCTCCCGTATGAAAAAAGCCACCCCGCCCGCTAGTCCGGGCCTGGTGAAGGACAGAGAACCCAGGCGGGGCAACTTGGGAGAGAGCAACTGTCTCCCCCTCCCGCACCCAGGTTTCCGTCACGCAAGCCAGGTCCATGTCCTGCCTGGTGAAAAATTCTTGCAGGACTGAGGTTTTATTATTTATGGACCTGGCATTGCACATCACCAGGGATGGAGGCGAGTGTCTCCATTTGGCCTTCCCACTTGCCATCCTTGGGATGGGACACAGGCTGGAAGGGGAGCGAGCCCTCTTGTGTCTCATACTCCTTCCATTCACACTCTGCCTGTTCCCACCGCTGTACTTTCCCCTCCCCAGGAGCACTGGAATCCCCTGGCCCGACATCTCTTACCAAAGATTTTCCGAAGTCTGGGTCTCTCCGTCATCCACAAACACAACATTACAATGTTGTCTTATTCAGCTTTGGATCATAGACTCTGTAGCTGTTTCCCACTGAGGGATATCCTACTATGAATCCAATCTCATACCTTGCATCAAGCTTCCCTCTATTTTCTCTAGGAACATATGCATAGGCTTTTGCTCCAAAAGTTTTAATATGCTTAAGTCCTGGCTTCTTGCCAAACCAAGCCTGGAACGGAGTAATTCCTGTTACTTTTGAAGGTATTCTATTGTGGATATACACTGCTGTATTTACAGCTTCAGCTCACAGGCCTTTAGGTAATCCAGAATGCATCAGCATTGCTCTGGTCATTTCCTGTAACACACGATTAAGTCTCTCTGCACTTCCATTCTGCTTTGGAGTGTATGGGACAGTCACTTTGTGTTCAATCCCTTCTGCTTTCAGAAACTTCTTAAACTCAGTATTGCAATATTCACCACCTCCATCTGTCAGCAAGCTTTGAGGTGCACATCCAAATCTGTTTTTTAACCATGGCAACATATTCTTTAAGTTTATCAAGAGTCTCATCTTTTTGATTTGAGCATATAAACAGTGCTATATTTTGTCTTTGCTTCTGTGAAAACTGAGAAATTTATTTCTCCCAATCGAAGCTTTTATAGGCCCAACAACATCACTGAATATTGTTTTCAAAAACCTTTCATTATGCACACTGCTTTTTTCACATCTTTCCTTGGATTTATCGCAATGCACAACATCAAGTCCGCAATCCTTTAGCAACTTCTCAACACTCTGCATGCTTCTGTGTGCTAATTTATACATGCCAAGCATAAACACATCTGTGGTCACACTTTCTGCCTTCAGTCTAGCAAACAGTCTTTTCCACAACATCAACAGCATCTGACCTTTCACAAGTCCATAATATAATGAGCTCCATTTCTTTCATCCTGTTTAAAACTAATTCCAGAATTCTTCTGAATAATTTCACCATCATCTCTTTTATCAAGATATACAGCATAATTATTTCTTACAAGCACTTGGCTTGAAAGTAAATTCTCAATTGATTCAGGTGCATAAGCTACATTTTTCAGTCTTACTGGCATTAAATCTCCATCAGTGGTAAGCAATTTCATTTTGATCTCACCCACACCACAAACTAGTAAGGGTTTCTGGTTGGCACCTATAATTTCAGGTCTTTGTGTTAAGAGCCAGAATGAGAAATTATTCTTAGTCAACTTCAGTAAAATCCTATCAATGGCTGTGGGAGCTACCACCAGTTCAGTTTGCACTTGATTATCCCAGATGGTATGGCCTAATATTCTAATTAGCGTGTGACCTAATATGTTAATATTAGGCAATGTTGTCAAATATGCTAATGAGTTCCTGCTGGGATTTTTCTCCAAAAAAAGCCCTGGACCTAGGCATTTGCCTAGGGTGGCAGGTTGGGGTTTCTCTGTGTATGTGTGTGTTGCAAATTAGGCTCTCCCCACCTGACTTCAAATAGAAAAACAATTTACATTAATTTTGCCACCCTGAATCGTTCTCCCTTGGCAAAGCACTATTTTTTAAGTTGATAATTTTGTATGGCCCGGGAATGATGATAGAAATATCCGAATGGCCCTTAGCAGAAAAAAGGTTCTCCACCTTTTTTCCCCACCTCAGTTTTAAAGAGTTGGTTTACTGCTGCTGTACAGCTGCTGCAGGGAATGGCTTTTTAAAAAATAAAGTAGCACCCAAAAGGGCTTGAGGTGCCACTGAGGCATTGGGGGAGGAAGGGCTCCTGCCTTCTCTCCTCGAAGCTGCTTTCCTGTGCAGGAAGAGTGATGATGGGGAGTTATTTCCTTGTTTTTGCTTCTCCATGTGGAGTATTCTGTGCACATGAAAAAACGAACATAGGGAGATGACCAGGAGGGGGAGACAGGAGCCCTTCCTTCCTCCTTGGTGGTTTCCTGAATGCCCTTGGGCTCTCCTTTGTTTTTAAAGAGCCATTCCTTGCAGCTGCTGTGCAGTTTCGTGGCATCTGAGTTGGGCTTGGGCAACCAAGATCCATCTCTTCATGAATATGAATGTGTGGTTTGGCCTTGACCAGTACAAACGACTAGGAGGGGTGGGAAAAAGGTTGGTCTCCCAAAAATGCTGTAACATGCCTCATTCAACAGTATAAAGGGAAGGAAAGATGTAGCCAAACATCAAGGGACTGGTCTTGCAACATTCTCTTGATGCACAAGACTCAGCTGTGGTTAGACTAACAAATGAAAAAAGCCAGTATTGGGTGGGGGAGTGTTACGGAGGCAAAAAGTATGTAATAATTCTGAATTACCCTAGTGGTATTTTAGATGGGTGATGCTGAAAGCTGTTGTATTTAGAGAAATTCTGGCTTTGTTGTAACTTGTCTGTTGCTTCTCTTTTTTCAGTTTATTTGGATGGAACACAATTACAAGATGATCTCTGTTCAAGGATACGTAATGATATACTACAGGAGCTGGAGAAGGCAAGTAAGTGACATGGGTTAAAATGGCATGCACTCAGTTCTGCTTATTTGGCTAGTGATTTCTCAAATGATCCTGCCTCAAGGGGTGGGAAGTATAAATAGAAGTAGTAGTAGTAGTAGCTGTTGCTGCTGTTACTACATGATATGAGCAACAAATTAGTTTCTTAGAAGCTTGTTAATGCTCATCCAGAGAGGTTGTTCACTGTCTTTCTGTGTTCTGAGCTTACATCTTTCCCATGAGCTTATGCTGGAAGTGGGTAATTTTACTGTGTCTACATTGGCTGTGATTGGGCCAGCTGTGTCTACATTGGCTGTGACTGGGCCAGTCACTCACGGAGATGAGACACAGTGGAGACTTGTGGAGAAAAAGTTCATTTATGGAAGCAAGTATACTTTATTTTTGCACTCCAAATACTGTGTGTATGTTCTTTCAAACTGGGGGGGAATCTCTCAGAAATTGGATAAGTAACAGTTTAGGCTTAGGGTTTGTGTTTTGCAGAGCTTCTGGGAAATATTACCAACCTCCATATTGGTTAAGGTCATAACAAATTGCTTAATTAAAAGTTTGTCATAGCTAACTGAAATGCCTTTGGTTGTATGGGATTGGATCCTACTGAAAAGCTTACAGAATGTGGAGTTAATGTTTCCCCAGCTCCTTTGTGCCTCTCCCCCCCCCCCACCAAAAAATCTTCCAGCAAGAGCCAAGGAATGCTTGTAAATAAAATGAAGTAGGTACAGGATTGGGTACCTGACTCTTCCTCCTTACTGCAGTCTCATATACTGTAGTGCATTTTGCTTACAAGCATATCTTGCCCCTTGTGGAGGATTTGGGGGAGCAGGCCCAGTGTAAAGGTGGGGATTCTGAGAAACCCCAAGGCTTTCTATAGAATCCAACCCACAGTAACAATAGATTGCAGTTTGTGTTCTCTGGTAGCTTGTGAAAAGAACTCATCAATTAAATTAACCCCCCCTCACTCATTTGTGTTTGTTTAGCCAATGACTGATGTCTAAAAGAAACTCTAGTCCAATATCTGTGAATTAATGTGTATATATTTTTCTTTCAGGTTAGTTGGGTGCTGTTGTCAAGCATATATAGATCCTAAGAACTTCTGATATTTCTGGATGACAGCGATAACTAACCCATTAAAACCCACAGAGGATGTTTTCCAAAAGAAGGCCTTCTAAATCAATGTTGATCAGGACTGCTGGGATACTTCTATTAATGAATTCATTTTCTGCCTGTTTCCCATTGGAGCAGTGTCACACTGATGCATTTGCAAATACTTGCGATTTCTTGGTCTGGAGTCCTAAACAACAGCTGGGAACTTTGAGACTATATTACACTAGCCACTTTACTCAGGAAAGTGCCAGTTTTCTCAGCAATTTCCTCTTTTTGTCTTAAATGACAGTGACCTCAAAGGGGGGTGTAGGTTCCCCTCCATTCAGTGGACCTTGAAGCTAAGGCCTTTCTCATTAACTTTTCATTTTTATCTGCCCAGCACTACTGCAGAGTCAGACCTTAATACTTATAGACAAACAAAGGGAAAAGGAAGCTCTCTTCTCTTCTAAATCCAAATTTGCTGCTTTTGCTAAAGGTAGCATTGCTCTAGAGTAAATAACAGGGCGACCAGAATGCTCAAAGTAAATGTTAATTAGGATGGCAACAGTACAAGAGCATAATCCACATTCTCTCTACCATCACATCACTCTCCACCCTCACACAAATGTAGCTGGGAACTGCTAGTATGTTTCTGAACATTGTTGGCACCAAAGTTAGGTCTAACAAAGAAGCTTGCATTCTGATATTCATCTAAGAGCAAAGGATTGATCATCTTACACAAATGTGAGATTTCTTGTGTGTCTAGCAATGTCGTTCAGTTAGAGACCGGTGCTGAGTGGAAGGTTTATAATGCTGTGTCTTGAGATCAAAACAGGCAAGGCACTGGGAGATCCTTCAAGGAGCATGAGGGAGACCCACTGTTGATCAAAGCATCTCTCCTCCCTCATGTGGTTTTCCACAGAAAAGAACTGCACACTGTTCAGGAAAAGGGATGAGTTTCCTTAGGGTAGAGAAGGATCAGCCTAGAGTATATCTGACAAGTCACTACTTCAAGACTGCCAGTAAAGGGGAATTCACCAGGTAGCTCTCTAGGTAGTTGATTCCACTGACTCTAAAAACGTTTTTCCTAATATCCAGTTGGTGCCTTCCTGCCGTTAATTTAAACCCATTGTTGCAAGTCCTCTCTACTGCCAACAGGAACAGCTCCCTGCCCTCCTCTAAGTGACAGCCCTTGAAATACTTCAAGAGAGCAATCATGTCACCCCCCTCAACCTCCTCTTCTTCAGACTGAACATTCCCAAGTCCCTCAGGCTTTCCTCATAGGACTTGGTCTCCAGGCCCCTGATTATCTTCGTCACTCTTTCCAACTGCTCCATGCTGTCCACATTCTTTTTGAAGCGAGATCTCCATAAATGCACCTCCCAAAACCCTCCATGTTTTTCAAACAATCTCTTCGTGACTTCAGTATACAATCTTAAAGTACTGTTGTAGTTTTGGCATCTTGTCTGTTTTAATCCTCATTAGTTGTGTGTGTGTGATGGGTTCTGAGTCTCCAATTCTAGTGAATGAGCCACCAAAACTTCTACTGTCTGCTAGTGATAAAGGTTTTTAGTCTACCCATATTTTTCCTGCTTTGACACTGTTACCCCTGTAAGCTTCAAGACGACGATCACCTTTTCTGAGTAATGATACACATAGGACTACTTCAGGGAAGAATGACAGAACTACTCCAGCAGATTCAGACTCCCATTTCCAAATGCAGTGGCCAGGGCTATTTTTTTTTCCAAGGGAGAGAAAGGGGAAGTTCTTTGACACTTCCCTTGTCATTTTTCTACCTTGGGGAAGACAACCCGAGCAGCTGCATTTGACAAAGGGAAAATTATTATAAAACTATGTCTAGTTTGTCCTAGCATGCTGTCTGTTTTAACATTAATAAAACTAGCGTATCTTCTCAGGCCTAATCCCAGTGGGCAATAGTGTCTGCTGCCATGGGTCCCATGTTGTAGGGGGCACCAACGAAGGAGGACAGATTCTCTGGATCCCATGGTGGGGATGTCTGATGGGGGCAAGTGTTCTGGGTGGCAGTGGCTTATTCACACCTGCCATATCTGGAGTGTGGCCAGCTGGCTTGTAGCAGCAGCTCCTGCCTACTTCACAAGGGGTGAGGGCTGCCCCTTGCTTAGATCCTGATAATGGGAAGTAAGTGTGGTGGTAGCCTGGTAGGAGGTGGCAGTGATTCTGGGGCTGCATCCTGGTTTCTGTTCCAGGATCCCAGAATCACTCAGACCTCTCTCTCCTGCTGCTTTCTCATGCAGAGCACTCTTCATTTATGTGGTTTGGCTAGTTATACAATATTCAAGATCCCCTGGAAACTTACATCTCAAGATCTGAAGCAGCTGTATAACCTAAGGGGTGGATATATATGGCAGACTTTAATCCTCATAAATAAAGAAAATGCTTGTAACACAATGTCAGAACTAGGTTAATTTCTCCAAGAATCAACTAAATGCAGTGCTATGCAATAATTTTCCACCAAAGCACTTCTACATTTTTCTTCTAGAAGCCAGTGTGTCACAGCTGCTTTTATTTAATAGTTAATCTCTATTTACCATTGTTGCAGTATCACAAACTAAAGTTAGCGAAGTGTTGCTTTTTAACAAGTTGGGAAGGATAAGAGTGGCTCTTGTGTGTGATGAAGCATCCACTGCCATGCTATGGGCTTGCAGTATGTGTCCAAGTAAAATTATCGGTTCAGAATTATGCATGCTGCAAGGCAGAGCTACCCTAACCCTTGCTTGCACGTTAGAAAGTATGCAACACTGTCTGTCCTCTTTTCCTATCATCTGCCACCTTCTGGAGCCACTGCTGAGGCTTTGCGTTCAGCTAGATAACTGGTTGTCATATCACTGTACATAACCCTTTTTCCTGTTTGTACTGGCATCAGGAGCTATACATGCCTTCCCATGTTCTAGGGTTTCCATACTCCTGCTAGGGGCAGGGTTTCCCCTGATTTTAGGGCCTCCTGCCTACTACCATGAAACTGGGCAGTGGTGGATGCCCCACCCCCAAAGAGCGCCAGGCCCAGAGTCCCCCACTGGTAGTTAAGACCTGGCAACCCTACCGTGTTTTTTAATAATAAAAATATTTATGACCTGTCTTTCACCTTCCAAAGAAACTCTAGGCAGTTTACAAGAAATTTAATCTGGGTGAGCTTGCCACTAATACTTGAAAGACAAAAGTCTATACGGCACAACTCATAATGGCTTTTTAAAGGGAAACCCTCCCTCAAATGGTTTCCTGAATAATGTTCCTTTGCAATGTATCTTAACACTGCCAGGGTTGATTCTGTTCCATAGTAACACCACCAATGAAACGGCTTGTGATCTAATTGCGGCATACCTGATCACCATAGTTTATATTCATCATGTCCTCAATCAGGAATAAAATGGTCTGATGGGTTTATACCAGGAAATATAGTCTTTTTTTGGTATATGGATCCCCAAGGCATGAAGGGCATTAAATAGAACAAGCATTTTGAATTGAAATTTAAAAATGAACAAGCATAAACTTGGGCAAATCTGCCTGATCCAATAAAAAAAGCTAGTAGCCTTATTCTATTCTAATTGTCTTTGAAAGTAGATTTAACAAATCTATTATACTCATGTCATTCATAAACAAATGAAATTTCATTATTAGCTGGCTAATGGCAAGGAACTGTCCCAGAGAGTCAGTCAGTCAGTCAGTTTATTGCGGCTCTAGGCCAATCGACAGCAACAACACAACTCATCAATAACAATACAACACAACACCAAGTTGAAATATAATGTAACAATATAAAACTTGTACATCCATCAAAGTGGTAATAAAATTAGCAGAGAGTTCTGGCACTGAAATGTCAAAATGAGGAGGGAAAGTTATGAACGTTGTAGTGTTGCATTTAGTGATTCTTGGCATACTTCCTTGTGTATGAAGCCCTTGCCCAGTTTGAAAACTGGAGCTAACCTACTTGCAAAATTAGTTTATTGAAATTAACTAGTCTATTGCCAGCTTCTCTGATTTCAGAGCAGAAACTGCCTAGAATATTTTTGTTTGTAAAAGGTATGCTCTTTTCACATGCATAAGCCCTTTTTCATGTTCTAAAAAACAAAACAAAGCTTTCATTTTTATTCAGCAAGTTATGCCCAACAGAATATTTAACAGTATATTCAATTATATTTGAATAAAGGTGCCTTTTAAGCCCCTGACTTTAGAATTCATGCAGCAACAGGAATATAAATTTATAATTTTATTTCAGAAGCTACTTTGTGAGATAATCTTGTATCACCAGATGATGTATGTTCTAATTGTTTTTAAATAAACACAAACCTCTATTTAAAGACAGATTCAGTAAACATGATTTAAATTCTAAAGGAGTTGCTATCCATAGCATATACATCTGCAAATTTCATAGGGCAAAGTTTCAGTGGAAGTATTAGCCAAACTAATATAGAAAAAGGAATCTATCTTGTAGGTGAGGTAGATCTTCGCCTTCTGCCATGTTCTAATGAAGGCTATTGAGAAGTATCCTGTGGGTGTTGTTTTCTTCAGATGCCAATAAATGCTGAAAACTACTATAGTGGAAACTTGCATATGATGTTTAGGTTTTTGTTTGCAGCTATGATTTGGGGACAACAAAAAGCAGAAGTAGCCTATTCCTTAAAGGTATGTTTCATATACAGATTGATCCAGTGCATGCTCAGCACTTACATTTAAGTGAGTCTTATATTCACATAACTACATTCTAGTCTTATATAAATGGCAGTTCCTTCTTCAGGACAGGAATAGGGCAGATGGCTTCCACAATACAGAACGGAGTTTTTTGACCATTATAGAAATGTAACCTAGTTTCTTCCTTACTGTCTCCAACTCCTTTGAGCCCTTAGTAAGAACTGGGTAGCTTGCAGCATAAAATTACACATGGTGCCAGGCTTCCTTTTTAACCTAGCACGGTGTAGTTGTTCATGTAAGACTAGGATCTGGCAGGTTTGAAATCCCCATTCTTTCATGGCTACTTGCTGAGTGAACTTGGATTAGTCACACGCACTCATCCTAATTTACTTCAAAGGGTTGTTTGAGGATAAAATGGAGAACAGAACTATGTAACTTGCTTTGGGTCCTCATGGTGGGAAGATGGGGGTGTATATACAGGGAAAATAAATTTTAAAGCAAACTTACTCACAGGTAAGTACAAAAATGAAAATGTCAGGATACATAAAACGGATTCCAATGTCTACACTAATACAGAGTATGGGAAACACGCAGGAGGAACCAATATAGGAAGGAGCTATGATCTAATTGGCATTACTCAAACTTGGTATGATGACACAACTGGAATATTAGGAATGAGGGGCACAACTTTGTAAAAAGGGATAGACAGATAAGGAAGGGCAGAGGAGTAGCATTATATGTAAAGGAGGTATGTACTTGTGAGGAAGTACATGACTCAGAATATTAGTTCAACTGAGTCTAGGAAAAATAAAAGGAGTAATAAATAATAGTATGTTTGGGGGGGGGGGGGTGTGTCTACAGTAGATCACCAAGCCAGGCAGAGAACTTGGATAAGACATTCTTAGAACATACTACAAAGTTCTTAAAAAGAAAGGACACAGTGGTCATAGATTTGTTACCCGGCTGAAAGATCATACCCAAAGAGTGGTTGTGAAGGGATCTGAGTAAGGGAGCTTTGACCCTGAAAATCTAGGTGCAGTCTAATGTGCTACTGAATTTGAACTTAGTTCTTCTGCAAGCAGCTACCCTCTGAATCTATTACAAGGATAATTCTTGGGAGTATATAGTCTAAATTTTTTGCCTTGCAATACCTCTGGATCTGTTATTAAATTGTGAATGGAAGGGGGAAGTGTTATGTCTCCACCAAAGTATTATAATCTACAATTTGTACTCTACAAAATGTAGACTGCCCAATGGTCGTCCCTTTCTTTTGGCCATTTGGAAACAATGAATTCATAGACAAGCAGAAGGAACTAACGGATTACAATAGCAAAAATATATAATCGCTTTCTCCTTGGTTTGGAGTGGTCTAAGGATGGTGAACAAGTCCAAACTCGGAATCAAAAAAGACCAATTTCTAGGGCAAAGAACTGTGATACCCAAATATACACAAGCACGCATCCTGTTGCCCAACCACAGGCCGTCGAGCACCGTTTTTGCCTTCCAGCTCACAATTCCGCCAACAGAAGAGCTACTGTAGACCTCAAATCTCTATGGTTGGGGCGGAGAGAGAAGCAAGGCGGAAGTTCTTACTGCGTTTGCGCCTTGTTGGCTTACTCCGGGCGCTTGCGTGCTGACAACTTCGGCGGGGGCGGTGCTTTTGTTTTCGAGGAAAGGTGGTTGGTTGTTCGGCTTGCGTTTGTTTCTTTGTGAAGCCGGAAGCGGCCGCACGCGGCGGTGCAACCGTTAGGCTTGCCGCTTAGAGAGGAAGAAGCGGGATGTCGGTTGCCGCCGCGTGTGCCTTACCTCAGCAAGAGCAGTTGCAATTGCAGCCGCCGGTGAAGGCCATGCGCAGAGGCAGCCGGCCGAGCCCAGAAGGGGGAGAAGAGGAGAAGCAGCCGGAGCAGCCCGTGTGGGACCGGGAAATGACGTTTTGTAGCGAGCGGCGCAGGCGGCAGCCGCAGCCACAGCAGAAGCGGCAACCAGCGGCGGCCGCAGGAACAGCGGCAGAAGAGGAGGAGCGACTTGAGCGGGACCACTTCCGGAGAATCATCAACGCCTTCCGTTACTATGGGTAACCAAACCCCCAAGTTGCATTGATAGCCCTCAGCCCCATAGTGGTGGCGATACGGGGACTCGGGTTTGGTGACCTGGGCCGTGGCAACTTCTCAGACTTAGAGCCGTTCATCTTTCCAAGGAGTTTAAAAGGGAAAGAGAGTTTGTGTTAGAATTCGCAGCAGTCTCATCAACCTGCAGTTCTCAGAACGCATTGCTGGGAAACAGTGATAACTAAGGAGACATAGAGCTGAAAATAAGTTTGTAAAGTAGGTATGCCCCGACTTGAATAGCCCAAGCTAGCCTGATCTCAGAAGCTGGACAGAGTTGGCCCTGGTTGGATGGGAATGCTACCAAAGAAGTCCAAGATCTTTACTCAGAAGCAGACAATGACAAACCACCTGTGAACATCTCATCCCTTGAAAATTGTATAAGAGTGGCATAAGTTGACTGTGCCTTGATGGCAAAAAAGTAAATATGGCTTGAATATCCTGGAGCCTTTCTTGATGGTGTGATACCAGAAAAATAGTCCTTCAAACTGTAGGCTACTTGCTTTTTAAATTCTGAGAAAGTTCTTATTATTCAGTAGGTTTCTATCTGTCCCCTCCATCAAGGAATGCTGGTTATAGTTGTTTAATTTCAGAAGCTTTGTGTGTGGTGAACTGGAGATTGTTCACAAGCATTCTTTTCCTTTCTGTTTTATCATACCAAGCCTTTGGAGATAGGTCAGGCTCAAGGTCAGCCAGCAAACTTTATGACAGAGCAGGGATTTGAACTTGGGTCTCCCAGGCTGACCACCGCTCACGTTTTCCCACACCACTGTGGCAGTGTACAAAGCCTCCATTCTGCTTTGCAGGAGTCTACTTTGTACATCCTTCTCATATAAATATCAGTCCTTCAGGAACTTTAAAAAATGTTGCTGTTAGAAGGAATGTTAGTATAAGTTGATGCCGTGATAGTTTACGGTGTCCTGTAGGAACTCATACCGAGTTAGTTGTCCAGGTTTACCTTCACCAAAGTCTTGGACTTGGCTTTTAAAGTGTATTAGGAATATTTGTCTTTCCGTGGCTGTCCTGAAGATGATCAGGATCTCTCTTTTTTTTAGCGTTTTGTCTCCTCTAGCAAAGAATTAATAAAATGTTGGGTAGAGTAGTGAAGAAACTAGCTCTTTACTGGCCCTCAAAGTTTGTTAAAGGCAGCAATAAGGTGGCTTTAGATGTCTGGTTGACAGTAAAGTTGCATGTAGTGGTTTTTGTTTGTCTGCAGTTTGACACCTAGTTTGATCTAGATTTTTGAAGTTGAATCAAGACCTGGCAAATTTGAATCTTGTATACTAGCTTCTCATGGGAAGATTGAAGTCTACTTCAAACGTCAAGATAATCGGTACATGTGCATATTGCATGCTTGTGCTATTTTCTATAATGTACAAGCTATTTTCTGTGTTGCATGTTTGGTATATGTGCATTCTGCAGGGTCACATCACTTCATTCAGAAGTATATCAGAGCTGTCAGTGGCTTGTAGGACAAAATGCATGTGGTCTTTGTATGTTAATGCAATATTAAATATATTTAGTTTTGGCGCTATAGTGAACATAGCCATAACTTTTTCCCAACGTATGTCAAGATGTGTCATAGTCAAGTAACATCAGGTATGGTCTGCTTGTGCTGTAAGTTAAAACTATGGTAGAATGGTTCGTGTCATTTCAGACTAGTGGAAGAGAGGGTTCTGAGATCTTTTAGTTGGAATGCTAGGGATTGAACCTGGGATGTCCTGTATGCAAAAAACTTTTAGCCTCAGCCTTTCCAAAATTAGCAGTGAGTGGAGAGCATTCTAAGCCTGATGTACTTTAAAAAAAACTTATATAAAATCTTATGGGGCATTTGGAAACTGGACCCACTCATTCTCAGCCTAATATAGAAGAGTCCACCTTCTGGATTCTGGCATGTGTGCAGAAATTGGCTGAGAAGCTAAATGAATTTTTTGCCTCCGTCTTCACTGTGGAAGACGAGAACTTTTTGCCCGCCCCAGAACCACTAATTTTGGAAGGGGTGTTGAAAGACCTGAGTCAGATTGAGGTGACAAAAGAGGAGGTTCTACAACTGATAGACAAATTAAAAACTAATAAGTCACCGGGTCCAGATGGCATACATCCGAGAGTTCTGAAAGAACTCAAAGTTGAACTTGTGGATCTTCTAACAAAAATCTGTAATCTTTCATTGAAATCTGCCTCCGTTTCTGAGGACTGGAAGGTAGCAAATGTCACCCCCATCTTTAAAAAAGGTTCCAGAGGAGATCCAGGAAATTACAGGCCAGTCAGTCTGACTTCAATACCGGGAAAGTTGGTAGAAACCATTATCAAGGACAGAATGAGTAGGCACATTGATGAACACGGGTTATTGAGGAAGACTCAGCATGGGTTCTGCAAGGGAAGATCTTGCCTCACTAACCTGTTACATTTCTTTGAGGGGGTGAACAAACGTGTGGACAAAGGAGACCCGATAGATGTTGTTTACCTTGACTTCCAGAAAGCTTTTGATAAAGTTCCTCATCAAAGGCTCCTTAGAAAGCTTGAGAGTCATGGAGTAAAAGGACAGGTCCTCTTGTGGATCAAAAACTGGCTGAGTAATAGGAAGCAGAGAGTGAGTATAAATGGGCAGTCTTCGCAGTGGAGGACGGTAAGCAGTGGGGTGCCGCAGGGCTCGGTACTGGGTCCCATGCTCTTTAACTTGTTCATAAATGATTTAGAGTTGGGAGTGAGCAGTGAAGTGGCCAAGTTTGCGGATGACACTAAATTGTTCAGGGTGGTGAGAACCAGAGAGGATTGTGAGGAACTCCAAAGGGATCTGTTGAGGCTGGGTGAGTGGGCGTCAACGTGGCAGATGCGGTTCAATGTGGCCAAGTGCAAAGTAATGCACATTGGGGCCAAGAATCCCAGCTACAAATACAAGTTGATGGGGTGTGAACTGGCAGAGACTGACCAAGAGAGAGATCTTGGGGTCGTGGTAGATAACTCACTGAAAATGTCAAGACAGTGTGCGTTTGCAATAAAAAAGGCCAACGCCATGCTGGGAATTATTAGGAAGGGAATTGAAAACAAATCAGCCAGTATCATAATGCCCTTGTATAAATCGATGGTGCGGTCTCATTTGGAGTACTGTGTGCAGTTCTGGTCGCCGCACCTCAAAAAGGATATTATAGCATTGGAGAAAGTCCAGAGAAGGGCAACTAGAATGATTAAAGGGCTGGAGCACTTTCCCTATGAAGAAAGGTTGAAACGCTTGGGACTCTTTAGCTTGGAGAAACGTCGACTGCGGGGTGACATGATAGAGGTTTACAAGATAATGCATGGGATGGAGAAAGTAGAGAAAGAAGTAATTTTCTCCCTTTCTCACAATACAAGAACTCGTGGGCATTTGATGAAATTGTTGAGCAGACAGGTTAAAACGGATAAAAGGAAGTACTTCTTCACCCAAAGGGTGATTAACATGTGGAATTCACTGCCACAGGAGGTGGTGGCGGCCACAAGTATAGCCACCTTCAAGAGGGTTTAGATAAAAATATGGAGCACAGGTCCATCAGTGGCTATTAGCCACAGTGAATGTGTGTATATAAAATTTTTTGCCACTGTGTGACACAGAGTGTTGGACTGGATGGGCCATTGGCCTGATCCAACATGGCTTCTCTTATGTTCTTATGTTCTTAAAGGTGTACAATACATGTTGTCTCAGGGCCCATAGCTAGGCATGTCCTATTGAAGATCTTATGGGGTGCTCATTGCTTAAGAAATTTCTACTGAAATAGGTATGATCAACTCAATGAACCAGTTGTTCTCCTAGAAAGAGAGCTGGCTACTTTGCACCACCTTGTGAAAACAGATGGATTTTATATTGGCTAACTGTGGCTGTATGTTAACCATAGTTTCTTGTTCTAGAATATGTATGCTTTGGTTCCACAGAAGAATGTAATGTTTCTTCTTTTACTAATCTTGTAAATGAATGATTAAAAATTGAGAATCCTGTGTGAATAGCTGAAAACTTCAGTTTTCTTCCACGTTTACACTGGTTTCTGGTATTCATGTTATCCATTGGGGGTTTTTTTGTTCTTGTTTGCAGAACGAATATGCATGAAAGAGTGAACCGTACAGAGAGACATTTCAGATCCCTTCCAGCCAATCAACAGAAATTGCTTCCTCAGTTTCTTGTTCACCTTGAAAAAATTCGTAAATGTATTGACCACAATCAAGAGATCTTGCAAACAATTGTGAATGACTGTACGCATATGTTTGAAAACAAAGAATATGGTGATGATGTAAGAATTTTTTGTTTAAAATAAATATTTATGTGCTTTATTTAATCCTGAATATTTACTCTAAAAAAAGGTATTCCTATTACTTATTTAATTACATCATAACCTATTTTAAGAGTCCACATAGTTCTCACAGCAAATGTTAATTAACATTTGCTGTGAGTACTATGTGGACTCTTTGAATTAAACAAGTGTGCAGTCCAGAGATTTGCAGACCATCCATAGTTTTTGAGTAAGGGCTACATTAAATATTTATTTGTAGCATATTGACATCCTGGCCTGCTTGTACTCATAACTGGATAATACAGTCTCAAAACACTGTTGTAATTGTTTGTCACTAGATTTTCTGGTGTGAAACAGGAAAATCCAGTTGCAAACAATCCGTGCAGAAGCAGCCCTGGAAGGAGAAAACTATTTTCTAGTTCAGAAAAGCATCCCCATCTGGTCATCTGAAGAAGTTAGTCATACTTAGGGGGTGGCCTGAGTTTCCATTTGGTGCTCTCCTGTTTTGATTAATGAATCGTCTACTTCATATTTTGTCATGGAAAGCCATGTGTTGAAGGTTAATCAGAGGGCATCCAGTTGGTTTCACATAGGTCTCAATTATAGACCTGAGTTCTGGTTTTAGAGGTGAGAAGCAAATTGTTTATCATCTTAGTATTATTGCTATTTTGTAGTGTTACAGATTGCAGTTACTTCATTTGCTCAGTTTCTGCATTGATCCTGTTTCTTTGGATTTTTATCAGGGAAATGGAAAAATTTCGCCAGCCTCAACTTTTGACATGGACAAATTAAAGTCTACTTTGAAACAGTTTGTAAGAGACTGGAGTGAAACTGGGAAGTCTGAGAGAGATTCCTGCTATCAGCCAATCATTAATGAAATTGTTAAGAACTTCCCAAAAGACAGCTGGTAAATAAATTTGTTTATTTTACAGAAAGTATGCTCAGTAACGTGTGTGTTTCTAAAGGACTTTTAGACAAAAAAAGCTCTGAAATACTATTAGGAATGATATGCAGAAATTCACTTAACTGTATAATGAGAAGCCGCCTTTGACTTCGGCTTATCTTTCTAACATGATTGTGTTCAAAATTTAAGTTCATTGATTGAGCAGTTCAGTGCAAAATTGTGGTTGTATAGAGAACACCCTACTTAGTTTTGACAAGATAAAACCTTGGATTAGTAGCAAGTATCAATTTCATGTTTACACATTACTTTATATTTTATTTTAAGAGGAGTAAATTGAGATGTGAAACTGATTTGGCTGTGACTTAACTGCTAGGTTCTCATAGAAACAATTGGACTAAAAAGCTGTCTTGTCCATCCTTTTGTCCTGAGGCAGAATGCCACAAGTGGAAAGCAGGTGCACCGCTGGAAAATACAAAGCAAATGGTTCCCGGTAAATCTTGCAAGAGACCAAGCCACACATTTGAGGGGAAACCAAATCATGTCTTTAGCCGTAATCTGAAAAGAATGTAGAAGATACTGTAATTTACAAAGTGCTTACTTTGTAATCTTTCTATCCTTTAATCTGAGGCCTGATTGCGCTGGTTATAAATAGCCAGTGATTTGTCTTCTGAACTTCCTTATATAAAAACTGTACATGTCAGTCTTTGATTTTAGAGTGCCTCTTCTAATGTGTCACTTGACTCTCTTGACAGAATTCCAATTATGACCATAGTCTGAAATAACCAGATTTCCTCAGTTTTCCCACTTTTAATTTTTCTTGCAGTCATTGCTACTGCATTATCTAGCCAACTGAGAGAGTTTTTCACGAAGATAAAGGCTCAAAAACTCATACAAAATATAACATGAATACCCTTCCCTTGTTAGATTCAAGGCATTCAAGAATGTCTTCAGTTATAGAAAAGCCTACGGGGTAAGTTTTTATGCATTTAAATAAAAAGGTTTTTAAATCATTCTCCTCTCCCTAGCTTAGTGGGAAAAAAGATGCTTTATAATGGTACCATAAAGTTTTATAGGAATGTTTACTTTTAAGAATAAGTACTGAAAACTGCCTTCTGGGGAAAAAAAACTTTTCAAGCTAGCTAGTCTACATACACATCTGGAAGGTTAAATTTTAGGTTTACCGAAATGTTCTCTTACCAGGTTACTCTGTGTTGTTTTTAAAATTATTTGTATACAAGAAGGAAATGGATTGCAAAATAAGCTAGATTGAAAAAGTTTAGGGCTATTTTTAGAAAATCACAAGGTGCCACTAGAACCCTAATGCAGAAGTTTTAAACATATTTTGTCCTTTGACTCTCCAGTGGAAGTGTTTTGTTTTGTCCTTATAGATGCTAAAATTAATAAATAGTAGTTTTTCATATTTAATTGAAGTAGTTGTCATTTTGGAAAGTGTAGACCACTGTCAATAAGCACTGTTTTGTTTTAGTAGGAAGCAATTTTTATTTTATAAAAATAAAAAAAATAAACATCAGTTATCTAGCTCTACATTTTGTATGCAGAGCTAAGGAGGTACATGCACTGTAGCTCTCAAATTACTCCTTCTGACTGCAGCAACATGTATTGGGGAACCATTTTGGGTGGGGGGGGAGGATCCCAGGGCCAGTATGTGGTGTTCTTCTAAATTTTGAATGCTTACTTTGCCTGAATTACACTTGTTGAGTTTCTTGTCTATACAATTTCAAATCATCTGGCTTCTTTTGAAATGCTAACTATTTTTGTAGAAACTGAAATACCTAGCTCAGTTGATCCCAGATATAAGCACTATGTAGAATTACAGTTAAGAAATTTGTATAATATAAAGGGATTTTTTTTGCTTATTTAAAATAAGTAAACAAGTACAGTTTCAGGTATGACGCTTAGTATGATTGGGATTCTGATTGTGCTAGAAACAACTTTAAAAATGGCAATTGAGAAAAAATGCTTAATAAGTGTTGTATAATCTCATTTAAACCTATGGGATTCTTTGTTCTTTGATTATGAGTTTAGCTTTGTGCTGCTGAAGAAGGTTTCTATCACTTGGCATTTATCTAGCCTAAACAAGTACATCTAAAAAAATAATTTGTGGAAGACATTCAGGAAATAAGTTTGTGTCTGTAAGTCTGACCTTGAGGTCACAAAAACTGTTTTTTGATTTATTTAAAAATATTTAAAATTATTTTTATAAACATAATGTGGTTTGAACAGCCCAAAATATTTTGTCAAACCTTACACTTGGTTTTTTCAGTATAGCATTTGTAGTTACATTCAGAAATTTGAAGTTAAGCAACTTCTGTAGGAGGTTGTCACTGTTTCTTTTGCTCCGCTGTTTGATTTCTATTACGTTTTGTGTTAGTTTGTATGATTTTAACTAAAAACAATTTTCCGTTAATTAAAGTAATTAATTGGCAGAATTACTATTGCAATTTATTTTATACAGTTTGTACACTGTTCTCAAGTAAACTACAGAACAGCACTTTATCATTAATTTTCAAGTAGTTCTGTATTTAAAACTTACATTGGTCAGAATTTCAGTTTTCTTGAAATTTCAGGCGTAGTATTTTGCCTGATAGTTAAAGAATGAAAAATAAAGCATAATTCTAGCATTTGCTAGTTTGATATAGCTGAATTTTGGTAGCTTAGCTTCGGGATCATCTTCCTTAGCCAGAGGCCTCTGTGTGTTCAGAGGTCCTCACAGAGTTCTTTCTTGTGTGAAATGCAAAGGAATGTGTTTTCCTCTACTGAAATGAAAAGAGTAATTTTGGTTGGAGGAGGTGTTCAAATACATTGGAAACTAGCTCATCCAAAGAAGTTTCAGGACATTGAAAAATGTGTTAATAATCAGAACACCCCTGTTTATCATGAAAATGACCTAACAAGACGGTTCCTTGAACCATGTTGGTGACATAGGTGGAATATTGGTTGGATGATAGCTATGTGGCTGAATTTAACATTGGCTCACTTTTGAGTGTGGCATAGCCATTAGAGTGTTGAACCAGTCCTTGAGAGATTCAGGTTCAAATTTCTGCTGGTCAGGCACACTTGATATCCTTTGTGTAGTCATTCTAAGCCTAAGTTCCGCAGGGCCTGTAAGACAAAGCTGTTTCACGAGGCCCTCAACTGATGCGGTGGATGTTTTGTTAATTTGCGGCCTCCCTGCTGAAATAATTCTGTTGAGTCGTCTATTTTATACCAGTGGGGGGATGTATGGGAAAAGTGGATGCAATTGATACCACTATCTGCAGAATTGGAGTTCGTTTTTAGAATGTTATATTGTTTTATTATAAGAATTTGGTTTTAACTCTATTGATTGATTGTTGTTATCTGCTCAGTGCCCATTCGAGGAAAAGTGGGTTATAAATTGAAAATAATAAATAAATAAAATAATAAGCTATCTTTCAGGGTGGTTTGTTAATTTGCGGCCTCCCTGATGAAATAATTCTGTTGAGTCGTCTATTTTATACCAGTGGGGGGATGTATGGGAAAAGTGGATGCAATTGATACCACTATCTGCAGAATTGGAGTTCGTTTTTAGAATGTTATATTGTTTTATTATAAGAATTTGGTTTTAACTCTATTGATTGATTGTTGTTATCTGCTCAGTGCCCATTCGAGGAAAAGTGGGTTATAAATTGAAAATAATAAATAAATAAAATAATAAGCTATCTTTCAGGGTGGTTGTGCCAATAAGAGAACCATGTACATCATGTTGAGCTCTGGAGGAAGACAGGAATAATAATATAAAACAGTAATGTATCTGATAGCCATTCTGTTCTGTTACTGATTTTAAAGATTACCTAAATTACCTTTGGCCATGACTGCATTAGTTCTGCCTAGGGTTATTTGTATGACCTTCAAAAACATATTTTGAAGGAATACCAAATCTATCATTCTCTCAAATTTATTCCTGTTTGGACTTAAAGATCATGTATTTCTTGTATCAAGGACATGGAACAGAATTCCACTGTACACAAACATATAGGAAGCAGAAATTCAATTTTAGGTACAGTTTAATAATACAATAAATACGCTTACAGCATATGGGGGGGGATCTGAAAAACTGGTTGCTCTCCCAGTTGTAATATCTGGCTGACTAAATTTTTGCGATCTCTCCAATAATTCAGATAAAAGAGAGTGAACAAACTGAGCCACAGCTGTTTAATCTGCCAGGGATACATGATAAATGCTTAATGATTATTTTTGTTGTGTTTCAGGGACCTCTCCAAAGTTAATGTTCTTGTACCTGGTGCTGGGCTAGGTAGATTGGCCTGGGAGATAGCTATGCTCGGTTATAATTGCCAAGGAAATGAGTGGAGCCTCTTTATGCTCTTTTCTTCTAACTTTGTTCTCAACAGGTACTTAATCTTACTTTTAGTTACTGGTGGTTGTACATATCGTTCTATATTCATATATCTGTATGTGCATCTAGATAGATCAGTAGGCTGTGTTGCAGAATTAATGTTAGCTATGTTTACTTAATACACATTTAATCAAATCAATATCATGTAGTGGTTAGAGTGTTGGCCTAGGATCTGGGAGACCCAGGTTCAGATCCCTGCTCTGCCATGGAAGTTTCCTGGGTGGCTTTGGGCCAGTCCAACATTCTCAGCCTAGCCTACACAGAATTGCTGTGAGGTTAAAATAGAGATGGGAGAATGTTGTAAACTATTTGGGTTCCCCATCAGGGAGAAAAGTGTGTATAAATAAATAAATTTAAAAAGAGCATTAATGTCAAATATTCCCTTCTTCCCTTTTGTTTACACAAAAGCAGTCTGGTGAGTTGCATATTAGACCTCCTTGTCTGCAAGCACCCAAAATGTGTTTTAAAACTTGAAGTTTATCAGCTGGTTGTTGCCCTGATACTCAAAAATCATTGAAAACTTTATTGTTCACTTAGATGTGAATTGCGCCATTGCAGCCAGGTGAACTGTGGCAGCAGATATGTCTGTGGTGCCAGTAGAATTTTATACCTTATAAAGGAAACCAGGAGATATCACCATCCTATTGGGACTAATTTGTTGATAAAGTAAGTGCAGTCCCAAACAGATCAAAATAAAGCAGGTGTCTGCCAGCACCTTAAAGACTAGCAAAATTTATCTGATTGTAATGAAATGTTTAGGTTGACTTGTGTAAAGCCTTTAAATACAGTGCATTCTGAATTAGTACCATATGCTTAATCTTGTAACATATGTTGTTATTCACTTATTATAAAATGCTTAATAGCTTATAATTGTGAAACTCTGGGAACCTGAACATTGCAATAATTAATATGCTATAACTTGATCTTTAATCGGTCTTTCTGGGTAAAAAATAAGTATTTGCCACTGTGCCCATCAGTTTCACATGTTAAATTTCTAAATACAAAAGTTAATACCATACAGAATATATGAACATTTGTAGTAAAAAAAATAAGGTCCCTTGATGACACCTCATTAAGTACCTTTAATGTTCACATAGACTTTAGTGTGCCTAGCAAGCTTTTTCCCATTTTCCTCAAATAACAGTTTGCTCTCTCATTCTGCACTGCATCTCAAACTGATTTTGAAAGTTCCCCTGTTGTATTAAAAAAGGGGGTTGAGTGCATAGAGGTTCTTTTTAGTAAAGAGAAAGAGTGAAAGTCTTGCTTGATGAATGGAAGGATCTGTGCATATTTCCAGTCCTTGTCTATTATATTTATATTGGGTGCATTCACACTACACTACATAATGTATTTTGCAACTGGATTTTTGCTGTCCTTACACAGTAAAAATCCAGTTGCAAAACACATTATTTAGTGTAGTGTGAACACACCCATTGTCTGAGAACTACATTTGTGTTCTTGAAAAATGTCATGCCACTAAAGCTCTGTATGTAGTTCCTCTTCCATCTTGGTGAAATGTGTGATGTGGTATCATCATATAGTGCATTTCCCTGCCTCTGCTGTGGGGTGGGGGGAAGTGGAGAGCTCAGAACATAGCATTGCATCACATATTTCACTACTGTGTGGTAGGGAGAGGAGGGGGAACTACTCACAGGGTCACTGTTCTTGGTGAAGGCCCTGTGTTTTTACCTTCTTGTTGCATTATTGGTTTTCTACAAGAACTTACTGTAGAACTGAACTACTTGATTTCCATCAAGATTTGTCCCTGTGTATTAAGATTTTGGGGAAATGTTAGTTAAAGACTAGATGTATGTATTTTTTTGTGCATGTAAGTTGAGCATTACCAGTAATCGGCCTTTTTTTAGCAGGAACACACAGGAATGCAGTTCTGGCTGGCTTGGTGCCAGGGGGTGTGGCCTAATATGCAAATGAGCATCTGCTGGACTTTTTCTACAAAAAGCCCTGTGTGAAACAATGGCGATGTCAGGGGATGTTGCCTAATATGTAAATGAGTTCCTGCTGGGCTTTTTCTACAAAAAAAAGCCCTGCCAGTAATTAAGATTTTGTACATGTTAAAATTTGGCTGTTGCTTTACTATTTTCCTTCAAGTTATTAACCTTTTTTTTTTTAAGGCATAAAGACTGAAGGAATAGAATGCTCGATAATTATCCGTTGAAGAACTTTCAAAAGTGCACATTAAAAAATCAAAATAATTGTTTCATTGGGAGTTTTTCCTCTGTATTTATGCTTCAAAGGCCTCCTGTCTTGCTAGTGCGAAAGAGCTGATTTCTTAGCCATGAGCAAACATCAAAAGAGATACTATAAATGCAAAGGAAACAAATGATAATTTAGGACTAAAGAGTAAGATCTGTCTTCCTAAAATAAGCAAATAGGTACTAGTAAATGCTGTTGTTACATTCTATATATAAAATGACACTTTTGCTTTTTTTGCAAGGAGATGCAATAAGCTAAACACTAAAATGCTGAGCTATGGATCAGGAAGTCCCTGGTTTGAATTTCTGCTATGTCATGAACTGCTTAAATGGCACTAGGCAAGTCATGCTTTCTCAGTCCCCATCTGTAAACCTTAACAAGAAGATTATATTTATAGGCTTTGAACATTTGAAAGCACTGTGTGAAGTCTTACGTTGCAATATTATATATGAAATAATAAAAGCCAAAGCAGCTTTGTGGAATATCGCAACTGTTGAACATCTCAAATGTCATTTAGCCTTTTTTGATTAGTTTATGGAGGCCACTCCTAAGTAGCTTCTTTATGACCTTTTGTTTCATGTTCATAAACAAAGGAACTTCAAAGGGAGCATTGTGTGTGAAATTGCTAAATTAATATCATTAATGGTTATTTATTTCTCAGGTCTTAAAAGGGATCCAGGATTCCTAATGCACCAAAGGTGCTAATATCTTGCATATCCTTGTGTAATTTTCCATTGTCTCTTCTTATCTTCTGTTAGACTTTGTTAATCTTACTTTGCCTGTCTGTTTTAAGTTGAAAGTGACCATCCTCAACTCTGAGTGATTTATTAATATTGTTGTTCAACCTGGTTTCAAATCAGCCTCTATTTATAACAAATCCCTCCCTCCTGCTTCCTTTTAGTTGTAAATATTGAAGTATCAGGCCCCTTTGGATTTGTACTCCAGTGTTTTTGATGAGGTGATCCCATGAAAGCTTATCCTATAGTAAATTTTATTAGTCTTTAAGGTGCCACAGACTCACCTTTTGAGGTGATTACATGTATACTGGTGAGAATCCAAGCTCAAAAATATTAAATATTGCAATGTTTGTCTTTGAAACGATAAAATGAAACTGTTTGATAATCATGTATTACAGATGCTCTGAAACTAATTCATACAAACTATATCCCTGGATTCATCAATTTAGCAATAACAAGAGATCTGCTGATCAGATACAACCAATTTATTTTCCTGATGTTGATCCTCACAGTCTTCCTCCTGGGGCAAACTTTTCTATGACAGCAGGAGATTTTCAAGAAATCTACTGTGAGCATAGTAAGTAGAAAGGAGAGAGAGGGGGACTTTAAATAAGGATAATGTTTGTGAATCTGCTTTATACTATATGCCACCAGCAGTAGAACTAGGAGGCTGTATGAAACAAAGCTTCAGATAATATGATTTTTAAAAGGGTTTTATGTTGCAATATATAAAAGCCAAAGCAACTTTGTTGAATACCATAACTGTTGAATACCACAAATGTCATTTAGCCTTTTTTATTAGATACGGAGTTCCCCCCCACACCTTGTAACTAATTTAAAAATGTGATTTTTAAAAGAGTTTTATTTGTTTATACACATAAAACTTTAAACCTGTGTCTTATGATATTCTTCTTCTGAAATTTCTTTTGTTAACTGGCCTTTGAAATAGTCTTTGCTTTTAGTATTTTTTTTAGCTAAACATAAGGAAGTGAACTAGAATGTTTGATTTGTCTAATTCAAAACCAGTGTATCCTTGCTTGCTAATTGTTACATGCTACACCTACATGTGGTTTTATATTGTGATATTGTGCTACAGCACAAGAAAATCCTGTTTGAATGATAGCTATAGTACAATATTCAACCTGGTGTTGGATGCAGCATTCAGCAACATGGAAGATATTAGCACAGATCTGTTTTAAGAAGCCTTATGATTATTTTTTAGAATTTACTAATAAACAACTTATTTACTAATTAACAACTAATTAACAACATTATTATTCCAACATGCTTTTATAATAATAATAATAATAATAATAATAATAATAATAATAATAATAATAATAATAATAATAATAATAACTTTTTATTTCTATCCCGCCCTCCCCACCAAGGCAGGCTCAGGGCGGCTCACAACATAAAATATATTATACAACAATTATACTTATAAAATCATAGTTAAAACAGATTACAGATTATTAAAATTAACATTAACAATAAAGTGCTATAACATTAGATCTTCAATAGAATTCAGTAACTAAAAGCATTTTCAACGGCACTTCCTGGCTTGTCGTTAGTTGAAGGCTATTTTGAAGAGGTGGGTCTTACAGGCCCTACAGAATTGATCTAAGCATCATGGGGGCCGGACCTCCTCCGGGAGTTGATTCCACAGCAGTGGAGCAGCAATAGAGAAGGCCCGATCCCGGGTGGCCTTCAATCTGGCCTCCCTTGGCCCAGGGATATTCAGCTGGTTTTTTCCAGCTGACCTCAGCGCTCTCTGGGGCTCATATGGGAAGAGACGGTCCCTCAGGTAGGCAGGTCCTTGGCCATATGTTTTATGTTGGAAATGTGGGATTATAGCTAGTTCTGATTAGTGGAATGGCTGCATATATTTTGAAAGGGGAGGGGAGTCTTTTAAGGTCCATTTCTCTGTCTACATTTGGGGAAATGAAATGGTGAGATTGTAACTGAGGATTAGATGTAACATCAGCTTGACCAGCAAGGAACATAATAAATAGAATAAGGAGTGGATTATTTGCACGTAATATGTGCCTATCCATCTCTATACTGTATACTGTTCTCTATAATACTCTGTACTCTGTATATTGTACGCTCTAAACTGTGCAATATCTAGCTAGAATCAGTGCTGGCCTTATGGAATCCTATATTTGTACATACTAATCTTCTAGGCTTTTATGCAACATTTTACTTGTTATCTATGAGCAAGTTTGAGCAACTTGCCTAATACAGAGAGGATTTTGCCTGCTTTAAATGCCAAATACATACTTGTAATGTATAAAAAGTGTTTTAAAGTCATTTGCTCTACTTCAGTATGAACAGTCAGAGGGTTGATTTGAGAGAGCCCAAAGCTAGCAAAAAAGCCTCTGGGAAAAGATGGGAATTTACCTATACTTTTGTGCTCATGAGCCCTACCTGCCTATATTTGTAGTACACCTGCAGTATAAAGGCTGACATCTAAATAACTTTATTTTTTCTTTCACTGTACAGACATATGGGATTGCATAGCAACCTGCTTCTTCATAGACACAGCACATAATGTCATAGATTACATTGATACAATATGGAAAATACTCAAACCAGGAGGAATTTGGATCAATTTAGGTAACTTGCTGTATTTTAGAATGATTTTGTTTAGCAGGAGAACATTTAATTTAATCTTTTGATTTCTAGCCTGCAATTTCCTGCACAGCAGGGCTCAGGGCAGGTTTGCATCATAACATGTAGTTAAAAAAATTAACTTTATAATATTAAAATAAACAATCAGTATTGGTGCATAATAAAAATCAGTACATTACAGATGGGAACAGGACAGGTGAAAGCAAAACGGAAACCACAAGGTTGGTGCTCTTCAGACCACCACTATCACTAGACAGAGAGGTCCATCAGGTTGGGGCCAGGGCTGAGAATACCCTGTTCCTGGTTGATAACAGCTGGATGATTTTCAAGCCCAGGGATCACCAGCTGGTTGTTATTGGCTGAGCTCTTTGAAGGACATACCAAGAAAGGTGGTCCCGGAGAGTCGCTGGTCCCAGACTGTTTAGGACTTTAAATGTCAACACCAAAACCTTAAACCTGTTTTCCCCTTCATAGTTAAGAGTAGAGGGAGACTCAGACTTGAACTGAAGACCTATGGTATGAATGCATGTAGAAATTGGTTTATATAGCTGACATTAGTTGTGTCGTATAGTAATTGTACATAAATGTTTTCAGGGTCTTGTCCCTTGATCAACGCAGAGTAACTTGGACAAGTATCTTTCTATTGTATAAAGCCAGTGTAGTGTAATAGTGTTGGACTGGGATCATAGACACCAAGGATCAAATAGATAAAGCTTGCTGAGTTACCTTGAGCTAATTACTTCTTCTCAGCTAACCACCTCACAGGGTGGTTATAAAATGGGAATGAGAATGTATACAACCCTGAGATCCTTGGAGGAAAGATGAGATAAAATACATAACATAAGAAGAGTCCTGCTGGATCAGACCAGTGGTCCATCTAGTCCAGCATCCTGCCTCACAGTGGCCAGTAATAGGGCATAGAGACCGAGGCCTACCACTTCCTAGCTTTGGGATTCAGAGAATTAGTGCCTCTGAATATGGAGGTTCCCCTCAGTCATCTTGGCTAGTAGCCATTGATACTTGTATCCTCCGTAAACCTATCTAATCCCCTTTTTAATAATACATAAAATAGATAACAGTGGCTGTGGGAAACTGAAGACCTTATCTGAATTGTCTGGAATGTCATGTCAAGATGGAGTCTGTCATTCTTTGTGGTAGATAGGCACTTTTTAAAAAAAATTAATCCAGGTGCATACTGTTTCTGTTCTACTATCCTTTCCTTCCCATTGGTATTAACATTGTTGAAATCTGTTCAAGCAGCTTGAAAAAGAGCTTATTCTTGGTATTGGTATTAAAGCTGCTGATCAAACAAGTCCTAGTAAAGATCTGTACAAAACTGTCTGCAAAGAATGCATTCAAAGCTGTATTCAGCCTTAGTCTATCTGTTTGGTTTATGCATACTATTCTTGACTAGTGAAAATGGGACTGGGTGCAAAACACAGCCTGGTTATAGGTGAATTATTAGTGATAATGCAACAGCCAAGATAGAAGATAGATAAGATTTTTCATTGCTGGCAGTATTTCCTCTAAACTGAGTCAGTGTGAGCTAGCTCACAGTTTTTTAGCCTCCAGCTCACACAGTTTTGCCTTACCTTAGGAAAAATGACCCAGAGCAAATTAATTTCTGCAGTAGTTCACAACCATAAGAACATAAGAGAAGCCATGTTGGATCAGACCGATGGCCATCCAGTCCAATATCCTGTGTCACACAGTGACCAAAAAACCAGGCGCCATCAGGAGGTCCACCAGTGGGGCCAGGACATTAGAAGCCCTCCCACTGTTTTCCCTCCCCCAAGCACCAAGCATCACTGCCCCAGAGAGTTCCATCAGTATGCTGTGGCTAATACCCACTGATGGACCTCTGCTCCATATGTTTATCCAATCCCATCTTGAAGCTTTCTATGCTGGCAGCCATCACCACCTACTGTGGCAGTGAATTCCACGCGTTAGTCACCCTTTGGGTGAAGAAGTACTTCTTTTTATAAGCTCTAACCCGACTGCTCAGCAATTTCATTGAATGTTCATGAGTTCTTGAATTGTAGGAAAGGAAGAAAAGTACTTCTTTCTCTATCTTCTCTATCCCATGCATAATCTTGCAAACCTCTATCATGTCATCCTGCAGTCAACGTTTCTTTAAGCTAAAGAGCCCCAAGCATTTTAACCTTTCTTCATAGGGAAAGTGTTCCAGTCCTTTAATCATTCTAGTTGCCCTTTTCTGCACTTTTTCCAATGCTGTATCTTTTTTGAGGTGCAGTGACCAGAATTGTGCACAGTACTCCAAATGTGGCCACACCATCGATTTACCCAGGGCATTATGATACTGGCTAATTTGTTTTTAATTCCCTTCCTAATAATTCCCAGCATGGCATTGGCCTTTTTAACTGCAGTCACCCATTGACTCGACATTTTCAGTGAGTTATCTACCACGACCCCGAGCTCTCTCTTGGTCAGTCTCCGTCAGTTCACACTCCATCAATTTGTATTTATAGTTAGGATTTCTGGCCCCAATGTCAATTACTTTACACTTGGCCTCATTTGCCATGTTGACGCCCACTCACCGAGCCTCAACAGATCCCTTTGGAGTGCCTCACAATCCTCTCTGGTTCTCGCCATCCTGAACAATTTAGTGTCATCTGAAAACTTAGCCATTTCACTGCTTACTCCCATCTCCAAATCATTAATGAACAAATTAAAAAACATCGAACCCAGTACTGAGCCCTGTGGTACCCCATTGCTTACCACCCTGCACTGTGAAAATTGCCCATTTATACTCGCTCTCTGTTTCCTGTTAATTAGCCAGTTTTTGATCCACAAGAGGACTTGTCCTTTTACTTCATGATTCTCAAGCTTACTAAGGAGCCTTTGATGAGGAACTTTATCAGAAGCTTTCTGGAAGTCAAGGTAAACAACATCTATTGGGTCCCATTTGTCCATATGTTTGTTCACCCCCTCAAAGAACTCTTAACAGGTTAGTGAGACAAGATCTTCCCTTACAGAACCCATGCTGAGTCTTCCTCAATAGCTTTTGTTCATCAATGTGCCTACTAATTCTCTCTTTGATAACGGTTTCCATCAACTTTCCCGGTATTGAAGTCAGACTGACTGGCCTGTAATTTCCTGGATCTCCTCTGGAACCCTTTTTAAAGTTGGGGGTGACATTTGCTACCTTCTGGTCCTCAGGAACAGAGGCAGATTTCAATTATATTACATATTTTTGTCAGGAGATCCACAATTTCACCTTTGAGTTCTTTTAGAACTCTTGGATGTATGCCGTCTGGCCTTGGTGACTTATCAGTTTTAATTTGTCTATCAGTCGTAGAACCTCCTCTCTCATCACCTCAATCTGAGTCAGGTCTTTCAACATCCCTTCCTAAATCAGCAGTTCTGGAGTGGGCAAACACTTCGCGTCTTCCACAGTGAAGACAGAGGCAACAAATGCATTCAGCTTCTCAGCCATTTCCCTATCCTCCTTCAGTAATCCTTTTACCCCTTGGTAATCCAAGGGCCTCACTGGCTAGTTTCCTGCTTCTAATGTACGGTATTTGAAGAAATTTTTGTTGTTGGTCTTTATGTTTCTTGCAATATGCGCTTCATAGTCCCTTTTTGCCTGCCTGATCACAGATTTGCATTTGATTTGCCAAAGCCTGTGTTCCCTTTTATTAACCTCACTTGGACTAGCTTTTCACCGCTTAAAGGAATCCTTACCTTTTACTTTGTTTATTAACCATGCAGGCTTTTTAAAATACCTATTTGTGCCTTTGCTGACTTGTATATATTTTATCTTCTAGGATTGTAGTTTTAAATAGCCTCCAAGCTTCCCCAAGGGTTTTGATCCTATTTACCTTTCCTTTCAGTTTCCTCTTCACATGCCACCTCCATCTCAGAGAATTTACCTCTTTTAAAGCTAAAAGTGGTTGTGTTGGTCTTTTTGGGCAACTCCTCATTTATATAAATGGTGAAATCAACAACATTATGCTCACTGCTCCCAAGTGGTGTAATCACTTTTACATCTCTCACCAGGTCTTAGGACCAAGTCCAGGATTGCCCCACTCTTAGTAGGTTCTGTGACCATCTGTTCCATAGCACAATATTTTAATATTATTAATAATTGAGATTGTCAAGAAACTAATTCTTTTTCACCCGACTGAAACACATATTGACCCAATCAATCTGCAGGTAGTTAAAATCGCCTAATATGACACAGTTTTTAGGTTTAGCTGGTATCTTTAATTCTTTCATCATTTTATAATCATCCTCTATCTTTCGATTTGGTGGGCGATAACAAACTCATAGTTAAATTTCCTTTTGGGTCCTCTGTTTCGACCCAAAGCATTTCTAGAAGGGAATCTAATTCTGTGACCTCAGTCTTACTGGACTGTATACCCCCTATGACATACAAAGTCACCCCACCTCCAACCCTTCCCTCCCTATCCTTCTGATATAATTTATATCCAGAAATCACCATGTCCCACTGATTCTCCTCATTCCATCAAGTTTCTGAAATACCCACAATGTCTATATTTTCCCCCAACACTAAGCATTCCAACTCCCTGATTTTACCTTGGACACTTCTAGCATTTGTATATAAACATCTGTAATTTCCCAGGCAAGTTAGGCTCGCAACCTTCCTCCTGCTGCCTCGAGACTTTGCCAGGCAGTCCATACTGTTTGTCACCATCTCAGTGGACAACTCTAATCCATTGCCCGGTAGAAAAGTAAGAGCTAACCCTTCATCTCTTTGAAATGAGTCATCCCAAACCAGAGATATTTCATCTGTCGGCTTTCCCCCATGATTCAGTTTAAAAACTGCTCTGCCACCTTTTTGATTTTAAGTGCCAGCAGCCTGGTTCCTTCTGGGGAAAAGTGGAGACTGTCTCTTTTGTATCGCTCCCGCTTGTTCCAAAAAAATCCCAGTGCCTCCCTACACCATTGTCTCATCCACGCATTGAGACTTCGAATTTGTGCCTGTCTCTCTGGCCCTGCACATGGAACAGGTAGCACTTTTGAGGTCCTGGCCTTGAGTCTACTGTCTAGCAACCTAAATTTTTCCTCCAGGACCTCATGACTGCATTTCTGCACATCGTTGGTGCCAACGTGGTACATGTTAGCACCACGACCACTGGCTCCTCCCCAGCACCTTAATGACAGTGCCTCGCCAAGTAGAATTTTTGTTCACAAGATTCCACAGCTTAGAGAGAGCATTGCTGGCCTGTTCCATGGGAGACATTGTTCCATCTGTAGTTGTGCTGTATGAAAGATATGTTGCTAGTTTCACATTATCTTGATCTGTTTCCCATTGGAGTCTGTGCCCAGGACAAACTGATGTTTGATCTTTAAAATTCTAAACTGTCAAGCCCAGGAATCATCAAGGATACTGCACCACCATGAATTTCTCCCACCTTTGAGATACTGTGCGTGGTTATTCTGGGTAGCACATGGCTGAAAAGTTATAGAACTCCTTCCCATGGAAACTTTGCTTTGTCTAATTTATGTTGGCCTTCATTACCAGGCAGAATCTGTTTTATTGTTGGCAATGTCCTTCGATGTACACTTCCATAAGTTATTTATGATACTTTAGCTGTACTTGCTTCTGCTTGTATGTGTTTTTTGATTTGAGGATTTGATTTGATGTGGTGGTTTTATCTGATTTTGAACTGCCTTGTTTGAACATCAACATGCAGTTACCATAGGCAAATAATGGCCAGGACCCAACGTAGTGTTTAGTATGCAAGGCGTTTGCACTACTTTGACTTCAGTCAGCTGATCTCAGATGCCACATCATTATTTTGGAAACTAATTTTAGTTCCAGAAGCAGTTTGCCATTCTGAGGTGGGGGTGCAGTGGGGTTGAGAACTGAAGGGCCCCTTTAGGCTTACCGAAGTCAGTTCTCAATTTTTTTCGTTCCTGGCCACGTCTCTGTTAGATCATGTGCCTTCCAAATAGTGAATTTTAAATCCTGATACAATTTTAATACAAATCCGTTTTGTAGAAACTGACTCAAGGTTGGATTAAAGCTTAAAAATCAAAATGTCATTGAGTTGGTGGCAAAAATTTTTAAAGCATCTAAAAGTTATATTGAGTTGTGCAATACTCATAAGGCATATAAAAGTCATTGTCTGAGATTGGCTGAATAAAAGTTACTGACCCCTTCTTTGTCTTCTTAGGTCCTCTTCTTTATCATTTTGAAAACTTAGCAAATGAATTATCTATTGAGTTGAGTTATGAAGACATTAAAAATGTTATGTTACAATATGGATTCCATATAGAGGTAAGTATTTATAAACTTATGTATACTAACAGTGCAAGCTTAAACAGTTAAAGCTCTAAACCCATTGGATTCCATATAGAAAAGTGTTTACATTTGGTCTGTAAAAATAGGATCAAAAACTGTCCGTTTGAATTTTCTGTCATATTAAGTGTTATACACTGTTATTTATCCTTGTACTGTTACGATGCTACCATAGT
Source organism: Heteronotia binoei (assembly GCF_032191835.1). Lineage (NCBI taxonomy): Eukaryota > Metazoa > Chordata > Lepidosauria > Squamata > Gekkonidae > Heteronotia > Heteronotia binoei. Next base: position 110,522 of record NW_026800012.1, on the reverse strand, counting down.
AACATTTGCTTCTAATTAACCAAGTGTTTTCCATGATATTTCTGGTTATCAAGACACATCAGGGTGCCTTGAAGATAGTTTTCTCTATTATTAGAGGTGCATACAGAGTTTAAACCATGCAGGTTACTGGTGATACCAGACAAATAGTACTAGCAATGTGATAAGACAGAAGATACATTTTTGCTAGAATTAATAAAATGTTGCATTTTTATTTTCAGATGGAGAATGAATCTGTTCTGACAACATATACTGTGAATGAGCTGTCCATGATGAAATACTATTATGAATGTGTGATGTTCGTGGTTAGGAAACCAGAAAACAGTATATGATTATCCAGAAAAATGCTGGCATTTGTGTGTGTGTGTGTTAGCACAAATTGGCCTCTTGGTGATGACTGGACACAGCCCTATATCAGTGGTGCCTTCTCATTCCTCATGGAATGTAGCTGTTGTCTTTTTTTTTTTCTCCCCTTAATATGCCCTTTGATCTCTACTGTACTTCTTGATGGTTGTATTCAGGTAATAAGCACGGAGTGTAAATGTTCATATGCTTTTTCTTTTCATTCTGAGAAAAGGATGATAATTTTGATATGCCATATTTGACATTCAGAATTTTCCATAATGTATGCACAACCGTCCATTTTCATATTTCTCTGAAAGAATATTTAATATTATGAGAGAGGCGCAACTATTTTTTGGGTCCTGCATTGGCTATAAGACAAAAGAATTAGCATTTTTTATGCTATTCAGATAGCTGTCATTTTTCTTAGGAATATTGCAAATGTGGAAAAGTGTCATGCAAACTTAGCCATCGGTTTATCAGAAATTTGTAAATATATAATCACTTTGTAAAAGTGACTTATGTATGTCTTTATAACAACATAAATTAATTAAATTGCCTGTTTTGGGGACTGAGAGTAAATGATGGGTCCACAATCTAACATAGTGATATGCAGCAGTAGTTATTGGAACTAAGGCTTGTCTAAATTACAATAACACTAATAGTTTTTGAGCACTTCAAGTACTTGGCTGCAATCCCAACACCTAAATCAGTGGCTATGACTAAATCTGTGTCGGAAGGCTAAGCAAAACATGTCTCCATATTTCCAGCATTCATAGGGTTTCTCTCTTCTGTGGAGTCTCTGATGTATGACAAAGCTTGATTTCAAACCAAGACATTTCCCATAGGCCAAGCATTTATAGCATTTGTCCTCTGTATTGGCTCTGTCCATAAAAATGCAACTTGGAGTAAAAAAATTATTCCACACTTCAAGCATTTCATAGGGTCTCTCACCTATGTGGATTCTCTTATGTTTGATAAGACCTGAGTTTGAAATAAATTTCCCGTGCTCCAGATATCTAGGATTTCTCCCCTGTGTGGCACTACAATGTTGCATTAGGTCTAAATGGCATGCAAAACAGCCTGTGTGATTTTTGAGGGGTGTTTTGTAAACAATGAGGGGTCAGCAAATTATTTCCCACACATCAGGCATTTGTAGGGTTTCTCTCCTGTATAGATTCTGTGATGTATGACAGGTTTTGCTTTCCGAGCAAAACATGATCCAACTCAAAGCAGTTATAAGGCTTTTTGTGTGTTTCTCTAATGGCTAACACAGTTTGATTTGGAAGCAAAGCATTTCCCACACTCCAGGAATGTGCATGGCTTTGTGTTTGTGTATGTGTGTGTGTAGACTTTGATGCCTCACAAGACCTGATTTTGAAAAAATGCACTTCCCACACTCTCAGCATTCATAGAGTTTTCTCTCCTGTATGGACTCTCAGTGCTTAGAAAGCCCAGATTCGCAAGATCTTTCCAAACTTTTTTTTCCATACTGTCATCTTGTGGGATAGGGCAGAGTATAAATCAAAAAATTAAAGTTAGCTTTGACCCTGACCCTGAGAATTGGACATGGAGGGATCTTCCCCTTGTTTTAGCTGGGAAATGAGTTGAGGCTTAGGGACCAAGAAGCCCAAAGAGGCCACATTCCCATAATTTTCCATTATAACCTATACAAAGCCATTTGAACAAAGTCCAGCAGAGCACCATGTAAAGGTAAAGATAGTCCCCTGTGCAAGCACCAGTCGTTTCTGACTCGAGTGACGTTTTCATGGCAGACTTTTTATGGAGTGGTTTGCCATTGCCTTCCCCAGTCATCTACACTTTCCCCCCAGTAAGCTGGGTACTCATTCTACTCTGGGTACTCATTCTCAGAGGGATAGAAGGCTGAGTCAACCTCGAGCCGGCTACCTGAACCCAGCTTCTGCTGGGATCAAACTCAGGTTGTGAGCAGAGCTTAGGATTGCAGTACTTGCAGCTTTATCACTCTGAGCCATGGGGCTCTTAGAGCACCTTGTACCTCTCTGACATACATAGCCACATCTTCAGAGGTCACTGACCTTTGCAAAGGGAATCTAAGGGTTCAGGTCTCTATCTTGCCTTTGTCCTGAGTTCACCACTCCCATGTGCTGCTGACTGGGCTCCAAAGCCAGTCTTCCTCTTGCCCTGGAAGATCAGAGCAACATCATTTTTCATTCGTGGGGCAGGGGAGAACAAACTGCAAGATGTAAACATTCTTCTAGGCTGCCATTTGTTCTTGTGTCTCACTGCCCCCCCCCCAAAAAAAAGTCTGTGTAAGATTGAAATAGCCTGTGATTTTGAGGTAGCAGGGTTTTTTTAAAAAAAGTAATTTAATAAATGTAAGAGTGATATCAGCAACACAAATGAATTTGCCTACATTGGGATGCAGATTATACCACTTTGATTAAATTATATATACTGTACAGCTATTGCCAATTCTAGATACTACCACTGTAATTTGCTTGTTGGAGACTGGTATCTAGATTTTTTCTTCATCATCTTTCTTTTTAAAGTGTGATTAAAGGGTTTTTTTTGGGGGGGGTTGCAATAATGTGTAGTGCCATTGATGTCTGACAGGGTAGCCTCCCTCAAATACATGCAAGCTTCAGTGTTTGGTTTGTCTAAAATAACCACAATCAACTCTTAGCTTCGGTTCTGTCAAGACACAATGCTTTAGGTACTTTCCTCCATACTGAGTATGCTGACTAGCGTTGATATTACAATTCAGATTTCTCCTAATAGGATGAGGTACACAATATGCAAAAGTATTTATGTAATATTAAAATTATACTAAAGAATCAATGAAATCTAAGGAATGGGTGGCAACTGCTAATGATGCCAAATACGTTATTGTAGGGAATCAATGATTACTGTTTCTCCTATATTAGCATAGTTGGGTTAAATTATGCTTTTTAATTTTTTTGTATTTCCCTCCTGTTATGCTTTTAACTTTAAATGCAGCTCATGTTCAGTAAGTAAAACTTTTAACTAATTTTATTTTGGTCAAAAACAAGTAGTATACTTTGAACTTTTTTTGAGTTGGCTTTTTAGTAATGAAATTAAAAAGGCTTAACAGAAATTAAATCCCAGAGGAAGTTGGGATATTGCCATTAGAATAATGGAAACTCAGTGCATATTTGGGTTACACTTACACTCCAGTTCTTCCTATAACCTTTTACGCATTATTAATTCTTAATGCAGTCGATTCTCTTCCTGGTAACTATACTTAGGATAGCACCTCTAGGCTTCAGAGCACTAGGAAACGGTGACAGGTCCACTGTTTTTGAGTGGAACTTCTGTGTTATCTTTTATATATCAACTATGAGGAGGGAGAAAAGTTTTGAGCTTTACTCCTTCAGTGCATTACTGTGTAGAAAGAACTCAAAAAGAAAGCAATGTTAGGTTATGCTTGACAACAGATGTGAATAGCAAGATTGCTATCTTCAAAAAATCTGTTTACTTTTAAAAGTTGCAAATGTTAATTTTAACCTACATATTTAAAGTTAAAATTTCAAATTAATTTTCATATTTGTACAGAATGTAGTGAACTCTTACATTACAATTTGAATCCAACAAGAATTCTTTTTCTTGACTCCTGCTTGCCCATTCTCTATTTGAGTTTTTATCTAAAGTACTAGTTGGTATATTTATTTGGTAATATTTTTTGAGGAAAGCCCAGATTTTTATTTATCAACCTTACAGCAATTTAACAGCAGAATATTAAGAACAAAATGTTCTTGTTATACTTCCAGGATTCATGTTCTGTGTATTATAAACAAGACTAATTATGTATTACTTTGGATCATTATTCCTTGATAACTAGACATGAAGGACAAGTTACCAGTCTTACCATTTGAAGCCAAGGCAAATATAGAGCGTTTAAAATTTGTCGTGGTATTGTGTAAAATTTAAAGCTGCAAACTCAAACCATTAAATACTATGTTCTGTTTATTCAGCAATTTGGCATCCTGAACTTTTTATTCAAAATAACATTACCTATGTCAGGTGCTGCAATTCATTTGACTGATATGTTGAGGTATTGTACTCTCACTACCCCTCCCCCAATACCCTCTGGAACAGTGCCTGTCCTTCAGTGACTGCCTTCAGTTTAAATCCAAACTACCCCTTGAACCACTGAACAAGACATAGAATCATAGAGTTGGAAGGGACATCCAAAGACATCTAGTCCAACCCCCTGCACAATGCAGGAAACTCACAAATACCTCCCCCTAAATTCACAGGATCTTCATTGCTGTCAGATGGCCATCTAGCCTCTTTTTAAAAAGTTCCAAGGAAGAAGAGCCCACCACCTCCCAAGGAAGCCTGTTCCACTGAGGAATTGCTCTAACAGGAAGTTCTTCCTAATATTGAACCAGAAACATCTCAGTTCTAAATGTGTCTTACGTACTACTACTTAGGAACTGACACTGCTGCAGCCTCACTTTTAGCTGCATCTTTTCTGTCCATTTGGGACAGTCAATAGCTCTGTGGGCAGAGCATACACTTTATAAGCAGAGGGCTCCAGCTCATTCCTTGACATCTCAGTTAAAGATAGATGTCTGCTGGAGAATTGCTACTATTACTAGTAGATGTATTGGGTTAGCTTGGCCATGTGAACATATGAAGCTGCCTTATACTGAATCAGACCCATCAAAGTCAGTATTGTCTACTCAGACTGGCAGTGGCTCTCCAGGGTTTCAAGCTGCGGGTTTTCATGCCTATTTGCCTGGACCCTTTTTAGTTGGAGATGCTAGGGATCAAACCTGGGACCTTCTGCTTACCAAGCAGATGCTCTACCACTGAGCCACCATCTCTTCCCAACAAATGTGTCCAACAAATCCCAAATTAAAATGGTTTATGAGCTTGAAATGCTTTGTGCGGGACAGCAGCTATTCTGGCAGCTATTAACTTCAGCAGCTTCCCCTGTTCCCTTTAGAGCTGATGGCCCCTCTCCTCAATCTGGAATTTAAAATTGTTCAGTTACTATTGGACTGCTATCAGGGTATTAAATACAAACTCATTTCTATGTAATTTAATTATTTTTACTCACCTTATGCATTATGATGATCTATTAATTCTTCAGGTGGTTTATAATAGGATTACATTTATTAATCTAAATTAGCTATGAGAAAACCACATCTGAAATAATTTCAAGTCACTTAAGCCTGGTTTACACATGCAGGAGAATAAATGGGCAGAATGCTGTAGTGGTAGAACAGACTGCATCCCTTTAGACTACAGATGGGGGGAGGTGTCACATTTTGGAAAGCAGAAAACAATGCTACAGTCTACCAGCTGTAATCTGAAATGGTTCAGTCTGTTCTACCACTCAAGTTCTTGCCCTAGTTACTTTCTCACCCTAGTTACTTTCACTTATGTGCAGAGGTATTTTCTCCAGGGATCTCCCTCAAAGAGTGCAAGACTAGCATCTGGGAATCCAAGGTTTGAATCCCCACTCTTCTTGCTGTGTGACCTTGTGCCAGTACAGACCCTTAGCTTAATCCGCCACACAGGGTTGTCGTGAAGATAAAATGGAGGGGAGGGATTATGTAAACCATTTTAAGAACATAAGAGAAGCCATGTTGGATGAGGCCAATGGCCCATCCAGTCCAACACACTATCACAGAGTGGCCAAAAATCCAGGTGTCATCAGGAGGCTCACCAGTGGGGACAGAACACTAGAAGCCCTCCCACAAAAACAGCATCACTTGCCCCAGACAAAGAGTTCCATCTATACCTTGTGGCCTAATAGCCACTGATGGACCTCTGTTCCATATGTTTATCCAGTCCCTTCTTGAAGCTGTCCATGCTTGCAGTCGCCTCCACCTCCTGTGGCAGTGAATTTCATGCGTTAATTACTCTTTGGGTGAAGAAGTACTTCCTTTTACCCATTCTAACCTGACGGCTCAGCAATTTCATTGAATGCCCACAAGTTCTTGTATTGTGAGAAAGGGAGTACTTCTTTCCCTAACTTCTCTATCCCATGCATAATCTTGTAAACAATCTATCATGTCACCCCTTGCTGTCATTTCTCCAAGCTAAAAAGCCCCAAGCACTTTAACCTTTCTTCATATGGAAAGTTTTCCAGCCCTTTAATCATTCTAGTTGCCCTTTTCTGCACTTTTCCCAAAGCTATAATATCTTTTTTGAGGTGCAGTGAACAGAACTGTACACAATACTCCAATTGAGGCCACACCATCAATTTTTACGGGGCCATTATAATATTGGCTTTGTTTTCTGTTCCCTTCCTAAGAATCCCTAGCATAGCATTGGCCTTTTTTATTGCAGTCACACACTGTCTTGACATTTTCAGTGAGTTATCTACCATGACTCTTAAGATCTCTCTCTTGGTCAGTCTTCACCAGTTTGGACCCCATCAATGTGTATTTATAGTTAGGATTATTGGCCCCAATGTGCATTACTTTGCACTTGGCCACATTGAACCTAATGCTTTGGATAACTATTGGGGAGAAAAGTAGAGTATAAATGAAGTAAATAATAAAACATAGCAAACTTCCTAAACATGGGGCTAGTATAAGTAACATGATGCATTTTTAGGTATATATAGAGGGAAGATGAATCTAGAATTTTTTGGTTAGTGTAATGCAGTCTACTATTCCCAGCTAGGGAAAAATAAGAAATGACAAATTGGTCTGGAAAAAAAAGGTTGGATGATGTCCTAGGTTAAGTTCCAGTAGTACTTCAGAACAAGGCAGCAGGCTATGGAGACTTTAGCTGTATTATTCCACCCCACTGAACTCTTTTTGAGTTTTTTCAGTACATGATACAGTTGCTTGGATTGTTGCTATATGCACAAACTATTATCCATCTAGAATTTCCAAGTTTGCACAAGATTACTGCATTTCAGATGCACATGGAAGCCTTACCTGTGTTGTATTCAGTAGCATTTATGTTCTTATAAGTTCAATGATTGAAGCCTCAAAACACCATTGCACGGACCTTTGCTTGGGAATTACTATTGAACCAAGGGGACAGAATTTGATTCTTAAGTCATGATTTTTAGAGCAAAGTTTGAATCCAGTGGCACCTAAGATCACAAAAGTTTAATTCCGAGCATAAACTTTTGTGTGCATGCACACTTCTTCAGATACATTGAAACAAGCCTTTTTCAACCATTAGGTATTGAGGGGAAGGCAGCCTCTGAGTTGCACGCACGTTGCCACTACGCCATGCCGCCTCATTCGCCTGCCTGTGACCCAGGCAGGTGAAAGGGGCAGCAGGGCGTCTCTGCGCAACTTGGAGGCTACCTTCTGAAGGGAACGCAGCCTCTAAGCGGTGCGCATGTTGCCGCTGCGTTGCTCCATTTGCCTGCCCAGAACCAGGTAATGGTTGAGGAAGTCTTGTATCTGAAGAAGCGTGCATGCTGCACACGAAAGCTTATACTTTAGCACCGTTCCTGTATAGGAGTAAACCTTTACTATCAGATCCTACGAATGCAATACAGTCAGGTGAAAGTGTACTTAGGATCAACACCTTAACCAGAAAAGTGGCCGCCAGAGTAGGCTGGCCACGTTGTCCACCAGGGGTCATCAGAAAGCGCTAGAGCCGAAATGTGGTAGGCCGCTTGCGCTCCCACTCAGCCCCGCCTCCGTTCTCGAACCGACCGCGTACGAGGAGTTCTTGGGGCGCGCTAAGAGTGGCGATGACTAAGCGGGGAGCAGAGGCAGTGGCCTTCCATACGCCCTGGGAGACCTTCGTGTCTCACAGGCCATCGAAACGAGGGCGGAGCGAACCTGGGCTAAGGGAGGTGCGATGTGGGAAAACGCCCTGGAGCGGAGGCGGCTGCAAGAAACGGAAGCGGGCGGAAGAGGACGAGGAAACTTCTGGAAAGGGGCCCACCGCCTTGAAGCGGAGCAGACCTCAGGAAGAGCAGGTGCCTCTGGCAAGTACCAGTGGCTGGGAAGGAACGAGGACGCGGCGGCAAGAGCAGCCTGGAACGCTGCCGGAGGATGAAGAGGAGGCTGGATCGGGAGAATCCCCAGCGCATCCTTGGAACCCCAAAGCATCGATGGCTGAAGAGGTATAAAAGGCAGAGGTGGAAGGTGGGAGGGCCATTGGGCGAGTTGAGCCTCCGGGGAAGGGGGGGGAGGAGACATTAGTTCTGCTTTTCCCCTTAGGGGCGGGGCCGGGCCGGGCCGGGCCGGGCCAAAAGGAGTCTGCCTCCGGGAAGCCGTTTAGGGCGGCCTTCCTGAGAGACCCGTTGAAAACTGGGGAATGCGGGTGTTAGGATTAGAGATGTAGAATTTGGGGGAGAAATTGAAAAATACAAGCAATTGCACGTGTCCAAATCAAACGTTAAAAGATTTTATTGTTATTATTAACAAACAGAGAAATGCATCTCTTATGATTTAGCTTATAAAACTGCAATATTGGAATATTTGCGGTATGTAAAAGTAATAAATGTCTTGGTTTTCTTAAAGCAAAATTGAAAATATACCCAGTGCTGAAGAAAACCGCAAGCTCATGGACCTTTGTTCATATACCTTAATTTTTGTTATCTGAAAAGTAAAGCAAATAGTTAAACAGAAAACACAAACTTTTTGTTAAATAACAAAATATATTATTTGGTCAGACAAAAGAGGTCATGCAAATATCTGCACAGCTATGTGTAGTCAAAACTAGATGCCATCTTCCTTCTGTAGCTACTGATTAGAGAGAGAGCTCAGTTCTCAGTGAAACTTTCAGTTTTCCTCGAAAATTTAGTGCAGTTTCTGCCCCACATCCTTCCAATCTTTTTCCACTTGCTGCCCAATCTGTAAGTATAAGCACCACAGTGGTTTAAGGGAATGGTGAAAAGATTAATCACAAGATAAATGTCAGAGCCAAAGAAGCTATGAAAGCTTTGCATGCAATCTGCAGGAAAATGAAATAGTTTGTGACTTCTAGGTGCAGAAATGCATCTTGGATTTAAGAGCTGTATACATCTACTGCATGCTCACTTTGTCTTTGAAAGCATTTCACTCATTCTAAAAGAAAATGTTTTTCAGTACACCCTGAAATTTTCAATTTTCTGGTCCCCTCCCCCCCACAAGCTTTTACATCTCTACTTAGGATCTATCTGTTTTCTCATGCCCCTTTATCAGACTGGACTGGAAGCGTATAGCCAACTATGCAATATTCCATTTGGAAAGTCTAGCAACAGCAAGCCTGCTGTGATGCTCATTATTACTATAGGACAGCCAGCATACAGAGTTCAACCACTGACTCTTCAGATTAAGGCCAAACAGTCATAGGAGGAGAGGGACACCTATAGAGTTGACAGGTCCCTCCTGGCCACTGGGAGGGGGAGGAGTGTAGTGTTGCCAGATCTAGATTGAGAAACTCCTGGCAATTTGGGGATGGAGCCTGGGGAGAACAGGATCCTCAGTGGGGTACAATGCCATGGAGTCCACCCTTCAAAGCAACCATTTTCTCCAGAGGAGCTAATCTCTGTAATTCTGGGAGATCCCAAGGTCCCACCTGGAGGCTGGCATCCTTAGGTATATTTAACTCTTTTCTCTTACCCTGTTTTTCCTGCTGAAAATTTCTACAAAGTTTCTACAAAGTTTTTCCTGACAGACTTAAAAGCAGTATGGAGGTGTTTATCTTTGGAGGGAAAACAGGGTGAAAGAAAGAACTGAATACACGTGAACACACACAAAGCTGTCTTAAACTAAAATCAAACCATTTCTCTAGCAAGACTTGTAGTGTCTACTCAGACTGGCAGCAGCTTTTCAGGGTCCCAGGTTGAGTCTTTCACCTCACCTACTCTATCCAGTCCTTTTAACTGGAGATTCTAGGCATTGAACCTGCATGCCAAGCGGAGGCTGTTCTGTTAAGCTACAGCCCTTCAACTCCCCTCACTATGTCTAGGTTTCTTTTAAAATTGTAGCCCTTACAGTTGTGTAAACAAAGAGTAAAAAATTGTTCCAAAGGAATGTGCAGCCTAAAATGGTGAATAAAAGAGCTCAGTGAGAGCTGAAGGCAAACGTTGATTCATTTTCTGTAACTGAGATGGAAACATCACAATGTGGCTAGCCACTGTGCAATTGGTTCAGAAGATGGCATCCTGACCAGCACTATCTACATGAACAGGTAACTATATAATATCTTGCTCAAGATGAGTTAACATTCGAGTATAGACATGAACACAGAGTTGGGAGGCAAAATATCTTTAATTTGATTTTCTTATTGATTTTTTGTATAGCATATATATTTATGTTACTCTTATAAAGTATAAACATGTCTGTTGGCTTGATGCACAAAGCAATGAAATCAGAATTGGACAAACAGGTATCTCTTTGCAGGAAACTCATTGCTGCTCAGTTGGCATTTTAAGCAGTTTATTATTCCCTTCCCCAGGGAAGTTTTTCTTTCCAGAGATTTGTGAACCTTAGGTGCAATACAGATCATCTTACACTCCCCTCCCACAGCAGTCTCTAAAATGACATTTTCCTTTTTATCTCCACTACATGATGAACTGACACTTTAACTGAGCTGTTCAGTATGACTGCCCAGACCCTTTACCTGGTTAGTTGTTGCCAGTTCAGACTCCATCTGTGCATATATGAAACTACAGTTTTGGTCAGCATGCATTATTTTACATATACTAATTTTTAATCTCGTTTTCCATTTTCTTCTTCCATTTCCTTCTGGAAATCTTGGCTAGGAACTGTGCTAACAACTAAATCCTCAGTGTAGAGTTGAACCACTTGCACCAACTCCTATAAGCCTGGACAAATTTTCTTTCACTTTAGAAGCCAGATGCAGTTTTCAGCCTTCACAGTTTTGTATTTCAGTGACTATGTTGTCTAGTTATTGCAACTATTAAACCTATTTCTAAGGTCTTCACAGATTCCTATAATTTTGTTAGAGCTATGACAAAACTATAAATATGGGATAACCCTAGTAGTCATCACCACATCAAAAAGGTAACATTTAATCACAACTTTACCTTACTGTAATTTCTCATAATTTCATAATTGCTTCAAAACTTATTTGAATATGGAGACAGTATAGAAAGAAACCAGTTAAGAAATGATCTATCACAATTTAGTAGTGTAAACATTCAATGACAAGAACTATTTGTATGTGCATTTGTATGTCGTACAACAATATATTCTGATGTGAAATGGTCAATAGGCTTTGCACTTCTACTGAGGATTGCCAAAAGACATTGCAATAAAGTGACTGCTGAAAATATCAATACAGTAAAATTTCTTGACACCCTCTCACTTGGAAATTGTCAAAGCCTAACTTATGAACAGTGTTGATATTTTTTTTCAAGTAAGAAGTGACATATATAAAAAAATTAAAGGACCAAATTGTAGATCATTGTTCCCATTGTTTTTGAATGCAAAATATGTTTGTATTGGGTACCTAAGCAAGTAGTAGTAGTTTCTAACAAAATCATACACAGGAAAAACGAAAACATTTGTTAACATTGCTCCTCACAGATAGAAAGGATGCAAACTTGCAAACTACCTATCATTACTGGAAAGAATTATCATAGGGTATTATATTTGTGCTGTATCCACAAGAGGAAGTACAGGTTTATCTCTTCCTAATATCTGTTTCTCTTTGATGTTAAGGAAAGGCATTTCTTGGGGTATGGGATCCGTGCAGGTGATGGCTACCTCATATTGAGAATTCAAAAAGATAAAAAGTATATTAAAGAGAGAACTATGTAACAATGATTTGGTTTCATCTGTTCTTCCTGTTGAAAATATAGGCTGAGGGTTTTACTACTGTTCTGTTCCAAATGGAAACAGCACCTTATCTTAGCAGTGGAAACTGCTGTAATGAAAATAGCGAAAAAAATTTACTTGTTGCTGGTTTGATTCTCTCTCACATATATAAGATTCTTGTTTGAAAACTGACTCTTTTCCATTTAGTTGCAAGATTTGTCATGAGTTTTTAAAAACTACTATTTAGATTTACAATTTTTTTCTATTTAATATTTTTTTCAAGGTTTCCCAATTTAATGACATGTTAATAACATTTCATTTTCCTAGCATCAAGATGACGTTTGGCACTACAACTCCTTCCAGTATTGGAGGTCTCCATTACCTGCCATTGATTTGTCTGATATTCTCAATTTAGAAAAAGAGAACACGGTCAAAACAAGACACGCTAGCAGGTCTGGCATTTCAGAAATGGAAACTTGAAAAATGACCTATTGGCAAATGTATTTGCAGAAGCTGGTGTCTGTTTAGGTTCTATTATTACTTGAGGAAAGTAAGCAGATGTGTTAATTCTGGTGAAGAAGAGTATGTTTTGAAGAAGAAACAACAGAATTCATCAGTAAGCCAACGGCATACAGAAAGAAGAGAGAAGAGATGGCACTCAGATGACTGTGGGATTATTTGAAAACAGATACATAGAGAGAAATAGATGACTTTGTAGCTTGAAAAATGAACATCACAGGTGAGGAAGGGTGTGTTAATGTGTGGCTGCAGTATATTAATGAAGTTTTGAATCTGTCTTCTTTGTTATTGTTAGATCAGCTTAACCAAAAATAAAAATAAGCACTTCTATGCAAACTGAAATTTAGACTGGCAATTATTTGCCTGCAAGAATTGCCATTGTATAACTTTTTATTTATTATTGTTTGAGGAATCGCTATGCTTCTTCCTCTTCTTTTTTGTAGAAGTAATCAAGAAGTGTTATGTTTTATTCTGTGGACTATGATTGATAAAAAAAGTGAATTATTCAATGTAATGTGAAATCATGGGCATTCTTTGTAGGATCCAGTCCAGAAGGTATTCTAGTCCTGCATAGTTGAAAGCTTTGTTTCTTCGTGTAATTGTTCTGTGACTTTTGATTGACTGTGCTAGAAAGGATCATCAGCAGAGCTGCTGTAAACCAGCATGGGCCTTCAGATAAAGTTTTTTTCTACTCCCACTACCCAGGCCCAGCCCAGACATAAAGTATCTAGGGTTTTTTGGGCCCCTGGACATTTATTAATCCAGTTCCCCCTTTGTCAGTGGCCCTAGTGGTCTGAAACAGTTTATGATTACGTAGCAACATTAGGGCTTTCAAATGTCCATCTTCAAGTTGTAAACATTTCTTTGTTAATACAGTGTGACTGCGTTGGCGTATCTGATTAAATCTTTTAACTGAGAATTGAATTCGTCATTAGAACTTTGCCAATCAAGTAGTGAGTTTGTACTGATTAGTCTTTATTTTGATAATCTTATATTCTGTCTGCTTTCTGGATACTGTGCTAGTAAACATTTTTGGGGGGAGAAACCTTTTATAATGTTTGCGTGTTCAGTTTTAATCATGCATGAAGATGGGTAGCCTGGTCTGCAGAAGAAGATGATGATGAAGATGATGATGATGATATTTGATTTATACTCCACCCTTCACTCTGAATCTCAGAATGGCTCACAGTCTCCTTTACTTTCCTCCCTCACAACAGACACCCTGTGAGGTGGGTGGGGCTGAGAGAGCTCTCACAGAAGCCGACCTTTCAAGGACAGCTCTATGAGAGCTATGGCTAACCCACGGCCATTCCAGCAGCTGCAAGTGAACGAGTGGGGAAACAAACCCGGTTCCCCTAGATAAGAGTCCACACATTTAACCTCTACCCCAAACTGCAGTAGGAGAGCTATAATCAAGACCAGTAGTACCTTAAAGTCCAACAGGTGTTTCAGGAGATAAGCTTTCCCTGAGGCAGCTTTGACTCTAAAAACCGTATGCCCTGAAAATCTTGTTGGTCTTTAAGGTGCTGCTGGGTTTCAAATGGATGTTAATGTGCCTTATGTGAAGCTTAGGCAGAGAAATGTTGAATTGCTTTGTACAGAATTCCTGTAATGGCTATGCACATGTCATTTCCTTCATGTCTGAACATAACCCTGTGCGTGCTGTATCTAAGCTTGTATTAGAGAGGTTCGTTGAGGGTGTGTATGATAATAGCTATAAGATGTTGCACGTTGATTCCCCCCCCCCCAAAAAAAACAAACAAAACCTCAGCTGAGTGTACTGGCTGGGTTTTTGTTTTTTTGTATTTTAATGAAGTATCTTTCATGAGAGGGAAGAAAATGCTTTCCCTTTTCAATCATACCTATTTATTATCTGATTTCTGTGGGAAAAACATGTGTTAGTCTCTTCGATTGGACTAAGCAACAAGCCCTTTGCTAGTATTCACAGTCAACTTTTGGCAACCTCAGCAAGGGACTTTCAAGGCAAGTGAGAAGCAGAGGTGGTTTGGCAGTGTCTTCCTCTGTGCAGTCTTTCTTGGTAGTCTCTCTTCCAAGTACTGCCCCTGCTTCTGAGATCTGATGAGATTAGGCTATACCATTCCACCTTTCTTCCCCAGGAACAAAATTCTGTACATACTTTTTGAGGTGATATGCTTGTCACATAAAGGACTATTTATATATCTAGGAACTAATGTAGCACAAACTGCCTTACTTGATTATCATGGATCAACCGCTGCATTTCAAGAGGCAATGCAAATGTAAAATACATTTGAAAATTTTGAAATTGTTTTCACTGGAAAATATTTGTCCTCCTTGAACCAAGCTGCTGCTGAAACTTCAAATGAGACATTATGAATGTTAATCATTTCCCTAATGTGGTATATAAACTTGAAACCAAATCAAGTCACATGTTCCTGATTACAAGGTGATAGTGTCTTCAGTTTAATTACAGAACAAATATTTCACTAGAGTTTTCAGAGTCCATTTCTCCCCCCCCCCCCCCTTAAAGCTCATAAATGTAAGCCCATGGAAATTTGTAATCATTGCTTTTCAGCAGTTTCCATTGCTTGCTAGTGCTAAGCAAATGTATGATTGGAAGGTAGATGGAAACTTCATTCTGTAATCTAATGCCTGAAAGCTACAAAATATATTTTAGCCATGGGGATGAAGAAGGTAAGTGGATAGGACTTCTGCTAGTTGCAATGTTTAAGTGTTTGTTACTTGATATTTGAAATATGTAAGATTCACTGGCTGCAGTTCAGAAAGTGTGTTTTATGTTTCTTACAAAAGTACATTCCAGACAGTCTTTGTCAGTATGCTATTTATAGAGCACTGAGAAACAAAGGAAAGTTTGAAAAAAATCTTTGTGTTAACTGCTTTAATTGGAGTATTGTGTTCAGTTTGGTAAGTTCTACAAGATATTATCAAAATAGCTTTTGATTAATAGTATCATTTGAACAAGTGAAGGAAACATCTGTGGTCCTAGACATACCCTATTAACAAATCAATTTTGTGAGGTTTTATTATGGCTGTTGATGCTTCCCAGAGTATAGAATTTTCAAGAACTGGGATTGACGCATTCAGAGACTTGCATTCTAATTGTAAAGACTTAGGCACATGAATTAAGGAATTACTCTTCATTTGTGCCTCTGCTAGATCTATGGTGGCTAAAGAAGTAGCATGTATTTCTTGCTACTTTGAAATTTGTTGACCTAAGTTCAAGCCCAGTGGCACTTTTAAGACCAACAAGTTTTATTCAAGGTAAAAGCTTCCTTATGCATGCACACTTCAGATATATTGAAATGGAAGTTGCCAGTTCATCCATATAGGTAGAGGGTGAGCAGCAAATTAGCATACAGCATAATATAGGTGTTTACATGCAAGGACCAAACTGGAATAGCAAGCATAGTCTATATGGACACCATTTATTTGGGTTTAATTGGGGGGGCATAGAAAAACAAATATATCAACAATGGAGATTGATGTGCAGATGTACCATTCTTAACTGGAATGCTGAGAGTAATTAACAGACCCTGCTGTCATGCTACATCTGTCCTCTCTCAGATATGGAGGCAACAGTGCAGCATCTTTTTTGAGGTGTGCGATTGGCTGTGTTGTGTATCTCCTCTGTCCCCAAGCTAGATAAATATGTTCCCATGGTTCATTCCAAATTACTACATTCTATTAGTAATACATTGACGTAGAAGGAAACTGTACGAGGATAGTCTTTTTGTATCAAGAAGTATGAAAAAACTGTAGCTGATCCACTCAAAAAGAATTCTGTTAATTGCCCATATGTGATGGCAAAGAGAAAATATCCTCTGTCATCTAGCACTCAATCTTGCGTATATACAGTTTACTGTTATTTGTGATGCATCATCTGCACTTGAAAATAATCACGCACTCCTTAAGTGATGAACATACATGCCTGAACTATTTCTGCATTTTTATGGGGTTACAGTTTCTGCTAGTTCATTAAACCAGTCACTGTTTGAGTGAAAACGTTTAGTTACTTAGTGTGGTTGACAAAAAAAAAATGATCAGGGTTGAAGGTGTACATTTCTATGGTTTAGATCCAGAGGTGGAGTTCTGCCACAGTAAGAGCACTGGTGTTTGTGAAATGCTATCTTTAAAGGGTTTGTTTGGTTTTTTTTACTGCAGACCCCACACTGCCTTTATGCTGCTCCTGCAAGAGGGAATTTGGAAAATTCCTTTCTACATACTTTGCTGCACTCACAGTCCATTGGATCCAGTCCTAAATTGATTGTTCCTAAGAGACCGAAATTTGCTGCTGAAATACTGCTGGACACTGCCCTCCACCAGTAGGGTTTTATTAACCCAAAGTAGTGTTGGGAACTGATAATGGAAGTGGTTGTTTATTAGATTTTAATTCGAAATACTTTTGGCCTTATTGTTTCCTGCATGAAGGATGCAAAGGAGCACCCAATATTTAAAAACCCAAAAAATAAACAATCAAAAAAATTGTTACCAAAGCCAGTTTTGTCAGCCAAGTCATTTTACCTCTGCTATTCCAGCAGGGGGAAAGGTATGGCTCTGGTTTGAGAACCAGAAGTGCTGACAAAGAGACAGGGGGAAAATATTTGGCAGGGGAGCCGTGATACAGACACAGGAAGCTCCTGTTCTTTATGTATTGTGTATATAAAGACACAATGATCGGCACTTTGAATAGCTATTGATGCTTTCTGTAGAGGCACTATCAGCATTATGCACTGCTAAGTCCTTACAGAAGGGGAAATAAATGCTACTCAGATACTTGCTTGTTGGTAGAATCAATGCACTACTCCCACTGGCCCATGCTGATGGTTACTTTATGAAAAGAGTTTCTATACTTGTTGGATACAATATGTACGCAGTGGAGGGACCTACTGTGCTGATGTCTTATTTCCCCTTTTCCTGCTGTAATTATGCCTTCAGATGAAATATCTGAATGGGAGTGCTGGGCCAGAAGAAAGATGCCAACAATCAACACTACTTTTGTTCCAGTGTAGCTGATTACAGAATTAGCCTTAGTGGTTTTGTGTGGGTTGTCTGTGTTTTGGTAGTCCTATCTACTATATTGCTATAAATCACAATTCATGGAAATGTGGGTGGCTGCTAGTACATGCTTTCCAGAAAAGGATTCAATAACTTCCAAGGGTAATTATTCAGAGCATAAGGAAACCACACCACCTTATAGCTCTTTAGATGAAGGAGATGGGTATCTAATAGTGATGAGAAATGGCAGAGTACTCTCTTGCCTGGAAGCCCTTTCTTCCTAGTCCTAGATGAGGAATAGATAATTGTGGATGGCTTCTTGGGGCTGGTGGATAGATTGTCTATACCACCAATTGAATCTTGAAAATAGGGATAGTAAGTAAGGGTAGCTTTTGAGCATGTGGAGAGGATATTGCTCTCTGCACTGAGGTCTAGTTTTTGCGCCACCAGCAGTGCAGAAGTGGTACACACCCACAATTTAACAACTGTTGATTTGCATTCCTCTATTTCACATACATAGTGGAGGCAGGTTAAGGGCTTACCTTCCTGTGTGTGTATGCTGATTTTAGTTTGCAAACGCTGAACCAGCTTTCTGTAGGAAGGGAGAGGCTATCTGCAGGTAGTCAAAGGCTCTTCCAATTGCTTCCTTATGTTTCAGTTTTTTAAAATATATATATTGGTAAGAAAATCAAGATACAACAAAAAAAAACACAATGTAAAGTTGATATGTCAATTAAAAATACTTACAAAAAGCATATCAATACAAACCTAACTGTTCTGTATACTAAAATTATACTAAGAAGGGGCAACAATATGATGTGCAATGTGAATCCAGTCACAAAGGGTAAATATGGTACATTCAAAAGTGGGAGCCAGTAAAAATATGGATCTTCTTCGTGGTCTCTGTGCAGTCCCACATATGGGTAATCCGCAGGATCGGGCCTGACCTCGGAGAATTCAAAGCAATCTTGAGCATTAATTTTGGCGCGTCTTCCCCTCATCCTGGGGAGGAGGCATCGTCTGCGCATGCCTGGACGAGGGGGAGGCGCTAGCCCACTCAGTTTCTTCTTTACCGCCGTCCGGATCATACCTACCTTGTTGAGTCTCCTGCCTTTTCATTGCAATCTATCTCCAACGTCCTTCTTCAGCTTTCTTCAGCTTCTCTTCACTTCTTTACTTTGTCTTCTGGTATCGTATAAAAAAAAATCTTACTATATTTTCTTACTATATTTTGATCTTTTCCCTTCCTTTCCCTCCCCCCCCCTTCTCCTCCGGGCGGATGGAAGGAAGAGATAAAGTCACTTTCAAACGTTGCATTCGCTGCTCTTCCAAAATCCCGTCATCAGACGGCCATTCCCAGTGCCTATTTTGCCTCGGCGAGGCACATCGCACGGATACCTGCTCGCATTGCGGTCAGTTCGGCAAGCAGGCCCGTAAAAATCGCGCCGCGTGGCTCAAGAGCCACCTTCTGGAATCTTCCCTCCGGCCAGCCATGTCTCATGCAGCACAACAATCTACGCCATCTTCCCTGCCTACTACGGGAATGGCGCAGCTGGCAGCTTCCGTGGCCCAGGCTCCCTGTAAGCTTAAGTCCGGGAAACACTCAAAAAAAATCCGACGACGCCAAAAAGCGCCATCGATCGGACTCGACGCATACCGACCCGACCGGTATTGGTAAGAAAACCAAGATACAACAAAAAAAAACACAATGTAAAGTTGATATGTCAGTTAAAAATACATACAAAAAGCATATCAATACAAACCTAACTGTTCTGTATACCAAAATTATACTAAGAAGGGGCAACAATATGATGTGCAATGTGAATCCAGTCACAAAGGGTAAATATGGTGCATTCAAAAGTGGGAGCCAGTAAAAATATGGTTAAAGCTCTGACCAACAAGCAGAATCCCAACAGAGACAATATCCCAAAGCCATTAAAAATTAAGCCAAGAGTGCTGTGTTTCAAGACTGAGCTGCTAGAATTGTCAATAAATTCTACAGCTTAAATATTACTAAGTCATTGCACCAATGAATCCTATAAAACATCAAAGACAATACCAAAGAGATGTTCCCATTCCATTTTGTTTTTTTTCCTTCAGGCTGCATCCACAAAGGGGTGATAAAAGGGATGAAGGCCTGTGGGGACAGTATCCAAATGGCCAATCCCTTCTTGCTGCTAGCATTTCCGCTCCCCACCTCTTCTAGCATGAAACATTGATACAGAAATGGCAACCAAAAATCCTCCTAGCAGTCTCTCCCCACAAGCCATGGCTCAGTTGTTAAAGGAAAAAAGCCATGCTTGAGGACACAGGAAACACCACAGATGAGTGTCACTGTTTTGAAGATGCTGCTAAGCTCCTACCTCATCCCAGTTGCCAGCTCCGAGTTGGAAAATACCTGGAGATTTGGAGGGTGTAGCCTGAGGAGGGTGAACTTTGGAGCAAAATGCTATAGAGTCCATATTCCAAAGTGCCCATTTTCTCCAGGTCAACTGATCTCTGTTGCCTAGAGATCAGTTACAATAGTGGGAGATCTCCAGCCACCACCTGGAGGTTGGCAACTGCACCCCCACTGACTTGCTGTGGACAGAGGCTTCACCTGGAGATTCTCCTTGCAGCCACCATGCCAGCCCCTTTTAAGTTGGAGGTTTTTCTTTCCTTTGGCTTTACAAGCAAAGCCCTAGGAGCCTTACGTGCTTTGGAATCACACAGTATAGTGTGGAAGCTGGGGCATGTTTCATGTCACCTGATCTAAAAACCCCACAGGGAAAGAGCCCATGTCCAAAGTATCTGAGGGGATCAGATATGAAGTTCTGAGACTGCAGGGTCTGAATAGCACATGCTTGAGGGTTCTTAAGGAACTTTAATTCTTAACTCACCAGTATTAACTTGCCACTAAAATCAGCCTCTATTTTGAAAGACTGGAAAGTAACAAATGTCACACTAGTTTAAATTTTGAGATCTCAGAAACTACAGGCGAGTTAGCCAAACATCTGTTCAGGTAAATTAGTAGAAACTGTTATTAAAGATAGAGGAACATATAACACATAAAGGAACAAAGGATCTTCATGACTTCAGCAAACAAGAAATCCTGCCTCACCAACCTCTGTGAGAAAGTCAAATAAGAATGTGTTTGGTATTATTTGCTAGGACTTCAAAAGTACTTTTGACAAAGTCTCTCAGTAAAGACTCCTGAGCAAACTTAGTAGTCATGTGATTTATTTAAAATATGTTTCTCCTGTGTCATTTCCTTGGACTCACTGGATAATAAGAGGACATGGCCTCTTGTGGGTTAAAAATGCTTACATGGCAGGGAGCAGAGAGTAGAGATAAATTGACAGTTCTTTAAAATATCAGTATTGGGTTTGGTGATATTTAATTTGTAAATGATTGGGAATTAGGGTTGAGCAGGGCAGTAGCCAAGTTTGCAGAAGATACCGAAGTATTTAGGATAGTGAGTACCAAAGTGGATTGCTCCAAGAGGATCACTCTCAATTGGATAAGTGGGCAACAACACAGCAAATAAAGCTTGACGTAGAGTTAAATATAAAGTGATATACACTGGAGGGGGAGATGTGGAATCCTAAATTTAAATATATTCTGATGGTGGTATAAACTCACTAATACTGACAGGGAAAAGAGAGATCTCAGTAGTAGTGGATAACTTAATGCAAATGTTGATGTGTGTGATAGGGTTGCAAACTCCAAGTTGAGAAGTTCCTGGAGATTTTGGGAGTTGAACCTGGGAAGGGACTTCAGTGGGGTATAATGCCATAGTGTCCATCCTACAAAGCCACCATTGTCTCCAGGGGAACTGATCTCTGCACTCTGGAGATCAATTATAATTCCAAGAAGTCTCCAGGTAACACCTGGAGGCTGGCAACCCTAGGCCCAGTGGTGAAAAAAGGCAAACTGCACACTCAGGGTTAACAAAGCAAGGAAAAAGAAAATAGTCAATATTGTGAGAAATTTGTATAAGTTTGTGTTGCAGACTTATTTACATTGGACCTCTATTCCCTGAAGGCTCATATGGATGTGCCATCCCAAACCTGTTTAGGCAGCGAGCATATTTTAGCTCGCCCGCGGAACCTGATGGACCCAGTGCGGTTCCAGATGGCCCTGCAGGACTCCTGCCCCCCTTGTGATTCTCTAGATGACCTGGTTGAGATCTGGCAAGACCGGCTTACCATGGCCATTGATGAGATCGCTCCACGGTGCCCTCTGCACCCTCGTTCTAAGCTGGCCCCATGGTATAACCCAGAGCTGTGCTGATGAAACGAAGCTCAGACAGCTAGAGAGGCGGTGGCGGTGTACTCGAGACGAAGCGACCAGAACATCTTATAGAGAGTTTATGAGGTCCTATGAGATAGCAGTCAAAGCCACGAAGAAAGCTTACTTCACAGCTAAGATTGCATCTGCGAATTCGCACCCAGCACAATTCTTTAGTATTATTCGGAATCTTACAACTCTGCCACAAGGCAGACCAAACTGTAGGGTGTGAGACTTTTGCAACTTTTTTTTCGCAGATAAGATCTCATTGCTCTGCAATGACCTCCCTGCCACTGTTGAAACAGTAAGAAACACAAGGCTCCGTGCCTCTTTTCCGGATCAGCTTTGGATCATTTTACAACACTCAGCGTAGACGAAGTCGACAGAATTCTCTACTGTGCACCCAACAACATGTGACCTGGATCCTTGCCTATCCTGGCTGATTAAAGCTTGCTGGCTGGAGCGACGATATCCTATACGGGATATCATAAATAGATCCCTCTCTGAGGGGCTCTTTCCAGGGCCCCTCAAAAAGGCAGTGGTCCACCCTCTCCTGAAAAAACCATCACTAGATCCGGCTGAATTGGCACACTTATCGGCCGGTTGCAAATTTGTCCTTTTGGGGCAAAATTATTGAGAGGGCAGTAGCGCTACAGTTGCACTGTTTTGTGGAGGATGCTTCCATCCTGGAACCCCATTAGTCCAGCTTTTGCCCAGGTCATGGGGTGGAGACAGTACTGGTCACCCTGGTGGATGATCTCCAGCAGCATTTGGACCGAGGCGGTTCAGCGATACTGACGTTGTTGGACCTGTTGGCTGCATTCAACATGGTCAGCCATCAGTTGTTGATTCACCACCTTGCCAACACAGGGATTCAAGGGTTGGCCTTACAATGGCTCTCCTCTTTTCTCCATGGTCAGGGACAAAGAGTGGCGATCGGGGGACAGTCATCCCAGAGACACCTACTTAATTGTGGTGTGCCTCAGGGGGTGGTTCTCTCCCCGATGCTGTTTAACATCCATATGTGCCCCCTTGCCCAGATTTCCAGGAGGTATGGGTTGGGTTGTCATCAATACTCTGATGACACTAAGCTCTATCTACTAATGGATGGCCAGTCTGCCTGTACCCCAGAAAATCTGGATCTGGTGCTGAAGGCCGTGGCAGGGTGGCTTAAGCTGAGTCGACTGAAGCTGAATCCGACAAAGACAGAGGTTCTTTGCCTGAACTGCAGTGGCCTGGGAAAGGGAATCCCCTTACCAGCTTTTAATGTTGCGCCTTCAATGGCGCCCAAGGTCAAAAGCTTGGGGGTGCTACTGGAGCTTTCATTGACAATGGAGGCCCAGATAGCAGCCACTGCCAAATCCGTCTTTTTCTGTCTTAGGCGGGCAAGGTAGTTGGTCTCTTTCCTTGACCGTGGCGACCTGGCAACTGTGATTCACGTTATGGTCACCTTGAGATTGGACTACTGTAATGCCCTCTACATGGAGCTGCCCTTGTCTCAAATCTGGAGGCTGCAGCTGATGCAGAACGCAGCAGCTAGGCTGTTATTGGGGCTCTCCATGGGGGAGCACATACAGCCTGGGCTGCGGGAACTGCACTGTCTGCCGATAGGGTACTGGATTCGCTACAAGGTGCTGGTTATTACCTTTAAAGTCCTATATGGCCAAGGACCTTTCTACCTTAGGGACTGTCTCTTCCCATATGTTCCCCAGAGGGTACTCAGATCAGGGACACGGAACCTATTATCGATCCCTGGGCCAAAGGAGGCCAGATTGAAGAGCACTCAGGAGAGAGCCTTCTCTATAGCAGCCCTTTGTTGGTGGAACCAACTGCTGGAAGAAGCAAGAGCCTTGCAGGACCTTGTTCAGTTCTGCAGGGCTTGCAAGACAGCTGTATTTTGACTTGCTTTTAATTGATAGCCACTTATGAGGATACTCAAGAAGGCTGAAACTGAAACTCCTGAAATATATTATTAGCACCAAATTGTTTTAAAAATGTTTTAATTGTTATATTGTTTAAGGTTTAAATTAGTTAATGTTTAATATCTGTACATGTTTTTACTGTTGTGAACCGCCCTGAGCCTGCTTCGGCAGGGAGGGTGGGATATAAATCCAACAAAATAAAAATAAATAAAAATAAAAATTATCTGAAGTACTGTACTCCATTCTGTCCACTGGAGTTCTGGGTACCCTATGAAAGGACATTGTAGACAGAAAAAGGCAATCAAGAAGAGTTGAAGCACTTTGCCGGTGAGGAAAGACTAAACCATTCTGGGACTTTTCAGTTTAGGGGCAGGGGCTAAGTGACTTAAGAGGAAACATGGTATAGTTGTATAAAATTGTTAATGGATTAAAGAAAGTGACTACAAAGAACATTGTCTCCCTCTTCTGTAATACTAGAACTTGGAGGCAGCCAATTAAGTTGATGACAATAGATACAGGGTAGAGAGAAGGAAATATTTATTTACTGAGAGAGTAATTAAATTTTGGAATTCACTGCCTTCCATCACGCATTAGTTAACCTAAGAATAGTGAGAAATTGTATGGTATCCTGCATGAAGTGGCAAAGCACCCATTGGGTATGGTAGTTCTTTCTGCTATGGAAAGTTGAGCTGTCTCCATCCGCCCGCCCACTTATTGCTTAAGTATTGTGTAAAAACCTTGTTATGTAACTGGCAGAATTCACTGAGGAGGCACCTAAGTTGTAAAGAAGCTGCCATTTACTGAGAGGAAAGTGGAACATTAACCACTGGTTATCTAGTAATATGTGTGGTCCAAGGATCAAGCAAGGTCCTCCTTACTTGAATATCCATTATTTCCTGCTTCCCATGTTGTGGTTCCTTCAAGTGTTTCAGAAGCTAGTAAAGAAGGAAGAGTACAAAACTGCTGGCTTGCAAGCAGAGCTTTAACCAAGAAGGAAGACAAATACACAACAGTACAAGATGAAAGTTCAAGTAAAGGTAAAAAGTTGTAGACAGAGCTGTGTGGCTCACTGAGCCAGTGCTGGAAATCCTAGCATGCCCCTGTGACATTCTGCCACTGGTCACTCCAGACAGAAAAAGAGCATTTTAAGAAATCTTGCAAAATCTTTGCTTCTTTTCATTGCAGCTTGTAATTGAGCTGTTAGCAAGATTTATTACCTTGTACATTGGCCAAAGCTGAAATGAAGTGATGAGCGTGTAGAAACCATACCATAAGCCTAGGCTGTAATTGTAGTTGTTTGGTAAAGGTGGTGCATATGTTGATTTATTTCTGGTTCTGTAGTTTCAGTCATTCAAAAGGTGATTACTTGTAGATTGCAGTGTTTGCCCATGTCTATAAAGGTAGAGGAGAGATGGATGATACCATGGATGGCTTGGTCTATTAAAGTGGACAGTCAAATACTGCAATGTTATAGAACTGCAAAATGCAGTGGTTTATTCTGCTAGTAGCAAAGGAATAGTTCTCTAAAAAAGAATTCCTGACTCCACTCTTTTCAGCAATTAATTTCCACAAGGTTGCCAGCTGTTTTACTTGTAGAATTCCTTTGATTTTTGCATCTGCACTATAAACAAATATTTAGCAAGTAAAATTTTTGTCACTACTCTGTCCCCAAACTGGGAAATCTCACTGCTTTTTTTTTTTAAAAAAAAGCATGCATAATTCACAAGAATTCTGTCTAAACATAGTTATTAACCTTACTTGCAAGGAAGATTGTCAGACTGCAAATATTGTCCATACCTAATAATTCTAAGGCAACAAGAGACTATGCAACCTTTTGGCCTCTTTCTGACTTTTTCCTTCTGTAACAAGGAGGACTCCAATTGTATTCACATGGTTGATAGTTTTACATGCCATTCCCTTATCATTTTGGGGTTCAGATTATTTTCCAGTCAATTAACAGACAGGCTTGTGGAATTGTTTTTCATAATTTCTAGAACACAGTGCTTTTATTATCCTTATTAATCTTGACTCCTGTCAAGCCCCGAGATTCCCAGTAATGAAGTTCTTTGTTTTGTTTCAAATAGACTGGTTAATTTAGGAATTCAAAGGTGCCCAAGGAACATGGTCCTTGGAAATACTGAGATACCAGAGGTTACATGTTTCTATATAGCAGGGGTGGCCAACGGTAGCTCTCCAGATGTTTTTTGCCTACAACTCTCATCAGCCCCAGCCAGCATGGCCAATGGGTGGGGCTGATGGGAGTTGCAGGCAAAAAACATCTGGAGAGCTACCGTTGACTACCCCTGCTATATAGGATATCATAAACCATTACAAAAAAGCGCTTCAATCAAACATAAAGTTCAAAGGGTACAGCAGTAACTTTCTTTTGCACTACAAAAGCGTTCTAACACTACATCTTGAACTGATAAGGACCTTTGAAACTTAGTGAGTGCACTCTTCAGACATAGCATGCCTTTCCCAGTAACATAAACATTCTTTGCCAGATGGCAAGGCAGATGTGGTACTTAGGTTGTAAATAATGAAGAAGGACCAGAGCATTGATCTGACATTTGCTCAACCATCTTATATCAAAATATTCGGGCTTGACAGCACCTGTCTATGAGTTGGATCAATTACCTCTACCAATCAGTGGGAATTGTGTCTGAGACGATTCTTCACTTAAAACATTCTGTCTGGTGGGCCACCCTTGATTCCATTTGGGTTATTACCAGTCCATAATGTTCATTTAAATGAATTAATACTGAGGTTCCCAAATGTCTCTGGGCAGAATGTACTCACTCTGGCCTGCAGGCCACAGTCTTCCTTGCCCTCCTTGGGGTTCCCAACTTCCCAGGAGGGGCCTTTAGCTCTCTCTAGGATAGCCTGCCACCACCACCTGCCCTTTTTACAAGGAAATGCCTAATGGGACGGACAAGACTCCCATATGAACATATGAAGCTGCCTTATACTGACTCAAACCCTTGGTCCATCAAAGTCAGTATTGCCTTCTCAGACTGGCAGCGGCTCTCCAGGGTCTCAAGCTGAGGTTTTTCACACCTATTTGTCTGGACCCTTTTTTTGAGATGCCGGGGATTGAACCTGGGACCTTCTGCTTCCCAAGCAGATGCTCTACCACTGAGCCACCGTCCCTCCCCATCTTCTCTTCCAAGTTCCAGAGGTCTCGCCTCAGTGTCTTCTGCTAGCCCAGCACCTAGCTACACCTTGTGTGCCTCAGGGGAATAACCAGCTGCCGGGCTAGCAGGAGACACTGAGGCAAGGCTTGCCTTCCCCCTGGCCTGGACCTCCCTTTTAAATAGTGCATCCAAAACAGTAGGGGTCTTTGTGGTACAGAGAACCACTTCCAGAATCAAAAGTTTAAAATATTTATTTAAAAGCAAATGTTTACAAGCAAACTTTTACCACCATGCCAGTTCTCTAAAGATCCTCCATTATTTTTAGGATTAGTCCAACTCTCTAGGTCACATGGTCCAAAATGGAGGCCTGCTTCCAACATCAGACAAGAGGTCTATTCAGCTCAGCATCCCAAGGAGAAGAGAGACTGCCTTCCCCTTGCAAGGCAGTTTTAACAAAACTGTGCCTCCTTTCCCTGGCTCCAGTCAGCCCAGGTCAAGGCTTCCTGTCTCCAGGAAGCCCCTTCCTGTTTCCTGTCTAGCAAAAAGTCCTGCAAGCCTCTATGTTCCCTGCTTGCAGAAGGGGCAAGAGGAGAGGGATGACTGACTATTCCTTCATCTATATCCTGTAGCATTTCTGAAGAGGTATGCCTGGAAAATCATTGACAGATTTCCTCCTTCCCAGCCTATAGAGGTGGAAAAAAAACTCCAACTTGCTGTTTGCCAACCTCTCTTCAGGAGAAAATGCGTTTCTCTACAGCTTTGTTTGACCTTAGCTGTCTCTGCAATTATAAAACAATATGTCAAGAAGAAGGTTGTAACCTAGCCTTGTCCCTGTCATGCTACTTATCTGTGGATTTTTAATATGGAAGAATATAAACCCCCTCATGCAATGTGAAGTGATACAGTCCAGATACAGGTATACAAAATCATTTGTTGTTTTGTGAGAACTAAGCTCAATCACTGTGGGGAAGCAGCTTGAATGTACCTTATTTGCCAGTTCTGTGTCCATAGCTTGTTATTTTGTGGATCAAGCAACCACCAGATGATTAGTAGGCAACCAACATACCTCATTATAAACCTTCCTACCAATATTATTTGGGAACAAGCTGATGTGCATGACCAAAAATGTAGCTGCAGGTAAAGAAGATTGTGAAATATAGGGATAGGCGCAAATCAGGAAAATGAGGTTTGGCTAATGGTTCATGACATGCCCAGTTCATAAACCATGAACTGTCATGAATTTTTAGCTACCAGAACAAACCAGTTCAGTTCATGAGGTCTGTGACGTGGTAGAATGTCCCTTCCCTGGCAATGCAAACTCACAGGGGATCTTCAGCTGACTTTCCTCTACCTGTCCTCCAAATTTGGTGAGGATTAGATTTACGGGGTCAAAGTTACACCCTCCCAAGTTATGCGGTCTGCCCTCTGGAAAGTGCTTTCTGGGGAAATAGCAGGTGCAGGTTCAGATGGTTCAGGGGTATATAGAATGGATCCTGTGCAAGCTAGGGACATTGCAGGGGAAATCCCCTGGATGATCCTCTACATGCTTTCCATGTTCGCCTCCCCCTCAATTGCATTGAAGGCTGGGCACATGTATTTTGCTACCTGACTTATTTTTAAAAATTGTTTCAGCTATAATAACAGCCAGAGTGCAATCTTAAATGTGCATTAATTTAAATATATTGTTGCCATATTGGCTTTCGTTGCCGAATTGGCTTATTTCTTTGATCGCTATTGCTAAATGGCACAGCAGCATATTTTGTTAACATGATTATAAATATGATGTTTTTAGTTATAAATGTCATCGCTATCATCATCCGATCTGGTGCTGTTCTGTATATTGTGCAAATCTAAGATAGTTGTAACTTGTAAATGTTAATGATGGTTCACTAACCCTTTCTTGGGAAATCCCTGGAGATTTGGAGGTGGAGCCTGAGGAAGGCAGGGTTTGTGGAAGGAGGGACTTTGACAGGATCTAAAGCCACAGAGTCCACCTTCCAAAGCAACCATTTCCTTCACTGGAACTGATCTCTATAGACTGGAGATCAGTTGTAATACCAGGACATCTCCAGTTGCCACTTGAAGGCTGGCAATCCTAATAGCAAATAGACACCTGCATGGACTTGGGGAAGGTAAATTCCATTCCCTCCTCATTGTCATCCTCTCCATACCATCTCCTGTTTGCCTCCCATTTGCTCCGGCTCTGTCTCCCTTGCTAGACCCTGCCTTTCTTGATCCAGCTCTGTCTCCCTTGCTAGACCCTGCCTCTCCCTATCTGCCCACTGTAAGGAGAGACATCATCCAAAGTGCTTTCTCAAAGGCAGAAGAGCCGGCCTTGGCCATGATCCAGTCAGTCACGCATCCTGTGTAGTAGGGAACAGCCATCTCCCCTGGAAAAGAATAGAACAGACCTCAGAACTACTGGGTTCTTGGGGAGGGGATGCAGAGGAAACTAAAAAAGAGAAGGGAAGTAGGAGGTAGGAGAGGATTTGGGTCTCTGGAGGTAAGCTGTGAAGGGTAGGAATTCAGATCTAAAACCAAGCAGTCTGCACCTTTCTCAATTAGATCTTGAATCATTCATTCATTCATTCATTCATTCACTCATTCATTCATTCATTCATACCCGCCTTCTTCCAGAATGGGCACATCCTGGCTCTCCCTTCTTGTATCCTCTTCCTGCACTTACTGTTTGCTCTCCCTGCCTTTTTCTTCTTCCATTCTCTGTTCTTTCTTGCCACCTGCATAGAGCCACTAAATGTCAGGTGCCATTTTGACATTGCTGTTTTCTATTAGAACCCTGTCGTTTAAAATTTTTGTTGGATATGATTGAGCAAAGCAGGGATCCACATTGTATGATTTTTTTAAAAAAATTATCCCTGTAGTTAGGCTATCATAGGAATAAGATATACCATGTTTTGTCATCTCAAGTGGAGGCAAAATCTGGCTGGATCAGCATTTTCTTCCTTATCTTAGTGAATTCATCGGCTCTTGGAAAGCTTGAAAGCTTCCCCTCCCCATCTTCAACTACAGGTCATAGAAAGAGAATTCTAAACTCCGGAGGTCAAATGGGCATGTTGTTCTAAAGCCTTCTAGACAGAAGGAACTTTGTAGCTTGATGCAGGAAGAGAGACACAATACGAGGCTGAGTGTTTAACATAACTTTTTTTCTTAACAGAGCCAGTTTAGTGTAGTGTGCGGACTCTGGGAGAACCGGGTTTGATTTCCCACTCCTCCACTTGCAGCTGCTGGAGTGGCCTTGGGTCATAGCTCTTGTCCGTGAAAGGGTAGCTTCTGTGAGAGCTCTCTCAGCCCCACCCAGCTCACAGGGTGTCTGTTGTAGGGGAGGAAGATAAAGAAGATCATAAATTGCTCTGAGATTCAGAGTGAAGGGCGGGATATAAATCCAATATTTTATACAGCCCCAGCTCTGCCTTCTCCCCCATTTTTCTTTTCTCTTCCTACTCTGCTTTTTCCTTTCAGTCTATAGGAGTTAATCAGCCCAGCAATAGACTGCAGTCTCCCTAATGGGACAAGTTTCTAAACCTCATCAACAAAATAAACTACAGCAGTTACAACACAGCAAAAACAGATTGGTCTTGCTCACAATATTGCTATTTCTTAATTAAGGTATGAGCAATATAGACAGAGGTTCTTTGTACAGCTCTCACAATCAGATACCATTTATTGCTGTTTTTTAAGATGTGGCATTTCTATTCAGTCCCAGAAATCTTGGATTGAAGGCATCTTCTGTAAAAGAGAGTGTGCAAAGATCATACCGAGTTCCAGAGATCCACACAGGTACTAGTTTTCCTTTTGGCTGAACTATATAAGGGAGGTATATAGCCATACCATGATAGACTTTGAAGACATATTTTATTTATAGTATTTATTTGTATTCCATACCACTCCTCTGGTACTATATAAGGAATATACATAGCAATACCATGACAGACTTTGGAGACCTATTTTAATAATTACAGTATTTATTTGTATTTCATAGCACTGAACTCTGGTAAATACAGGAACTGTGACTACTAGGGTTGCCAGGTCCCCCTAGCCACCAGCGGATTGCCAGATCCACTCTGAGAAACTCCTGGAGATTTGAAGATGGAGCCTGGGGAGGACAACAATCTCAGTGGGCTACATTGCCACAAGAGTCCACCCTCCAAAGCATCTGTCTTTTCCAGGGAAATTGCTCTCTGTAGTCTGGAGATGAGCTGTAATTCTGGTCCCACCTGGAGTCTGGCATGCCTAGTGATTATTGAAAACATGAACATTTTATTTAATTTGGAGCACATTGTTCCAATCCCCCCCTTCTTTCTCTCAAGTAGGTGGGCATTTACATAAGAACATGGCAGACATGTTCATCTTTGTGGCTTCTGTGCAGGCACACAAGGGGACTGCGCTTGTTCAGATCTGCCACCAGGAGGAGCTAGCGAGCTGAAAAGAAGCTTCTAGTATCCCAAGAGGGTTGGCTACCTCTGCTATCCTGGTGAGCTTCCCAAAGATCACATGATGTGGGAGGAGCCAACACCCTCCCTCAGTTCTCTTTTAGCCGCCACGCTGAGAGGATGACTATACAGCGAGCTGCGAGCACTATTACCTCAGAATGCCTTTATTCAAAACTTGCAAGGAATGTGGGGCCAAAATGGCTAAGACAGACGAACATTCTTCCTGTCTGTTATGTCTGGGCGAAAGTCATAAGCTAGCCTCTTGTCAGGCATGCAATCGCCTCACACTGAGGGCTGGGGATAACAGGGCCGCGCATTTAAAGGCCGCCCTCTGAGAGAAATCCTTAATGGCCAGAGAGAAAGTCAGACCATCGACTTCAACCACCAATAATGGCGACCGCTCCCAGCCACCCTCCACAAGCTCTGTGCCTATTGCAGCCAAGACCTCTATGTCAGATGATCCTTCAAAACCCTGAGCAGTGTCAGAACCACTGGCAAAGAAGGCAAAGACAAAAGAAAAGTCTCACGGCCACCAATGGCATTTGCCACCATCACTGCGATGGCCGCCAAAGCAGCCACTTCAGGAACTGGTCGGTGCAGAGACTCTCCATCGGCTCGGCACCACAGTCCGGCACCGGACCGCCGCCGCGGTTCCAAAGGGGGACCGCAGTGTCGGAACACATCTCCATCGGTACTGCAGCTGCGTGGCATGTCATCCACTCTGCACCAGCATTCAGCTTCCCATCGCTCCCGGACTCCTCCTTCTTCAGAAGTGGCAATTATAAGTATGCAGACTGACAGTCCCAGGAGTCAACACTCCCGCCGACAGCGTTCATGTTCCTGCCACTCCCAGACTAGTGGCCACAGTTCCAAGTGCCTGCACCGATCTCCATTATCCAGGGGAAGGTGCTCTTTCTCCAGGGTTCACCATCGAACCGAGAGACATGATTCCGACAGCGGTTCTGACATAGCTTTGGTGCCATCTCCAGACGGTGCTGTTGGGGGACACGGTGCTGCCTCCCCTTCGGAAGAATTGTCTTCATTTGCTGATACAGACAGCCAAGGCTCTCAATCTACAATATACAGCTGCAGGACCGAAGACAAAGGATCCTCTCATGCAACCCCTATTTCATCATGATTCGGGACCAGTAGCATTGCCCATGTTGCAGGGCATTGAGGAGATTATTCTATCCACTTGGGCAAAACCTGTTTCCACTGCACCATCAGCACACCATTTAGAGACCCTGTATCGCCTTAATGACTCAGATTGCAGTTTCCTATTTATCTATCTGAAACCCAACTCCTTTATCTCTGAAGTGATACCAGCAAAGGGCTGCCTTGGCTCCCGTAATTCACCCACTGATAAGGAAGGGAGGAAACTAGACTCCCTAGGGAGGAAGATCTACTCTTCAGGTGCCATGGGAATCAGAGTGTCTAATTTTGCTGCTGTAATGGGGCTTTATAGCAGAGTCCTCTGGCAAAAGATAATTCCATTTATAGCAGACTTACTGCAGGAGAAGTAACCACTGCTACGGGCGCTGATTGATGAAGGGGTACACCTCAGGAAGTGGCAAGTTAGTGCCACACAACATGATGCTGATAGTCATAGTTGGGCCATGGGGTCAGGGCTCGTTTTGCGGAGGCACTCCTGGCTTCGTAGCTCCACCCTTCCACCTGATACTAGGGTAAAGCTGGAGGATCTGCCATTCAAAGGTCATGAGCTAGTTAGTGATCAGACCGACGAGATGTTGGAGTGCATTCGCAAATATAAGCTCCAAGCCAAGTCATTTGGAATTTCTTCAGGCACGTCCTCACAGCCTAAGCCCAGGTATTGGTCCCACCCATACCAGAGATCTAACTACTCATATCCTAAGCCTTTCCACTTTTCAGAGGGCAAATATCAGTCCAACGGCCATCGCAATGCCAAGGGTAAACAAGGGTCTAGTCATAGGCCTAACCGTGACAATACAGGAAGGGGTTCGGATATGTCTTGACTGACCAATACATGTATGTTTGGAGACAGTTTGTCTCAAAATTTGTCTGCATGGGCTGCTGTTACTTCTGACCAATGGGTTTTGTCTGTAATAAAGGAAGATTATTCCCTGAAGTTTGAAACTGGGCCCAGCTGTTGGTTATCTTCCGTGGCTGGTTCACAAACAGAATCTGTTTCTGCAGACACTATGAGCATGTTACAGAAAGGTGCTATTAAGGAAGTTGTGGATCCTGAGTCCTCTCCAGGATTTTACTCCCCATACTTTATAATTGATAAAAAGGATGGTGGTACAAGACCAATTTTGGATCTACGTAACCTTAACAACTTCCTGACGACCCCAAAGTTTCGAATGCTGTCGCTAAAGGAGGTCCCCCTTTTATTAAACAAGTGTTGGTTTGCTAGCATAGACTTAAAAGATGCCTATTTTCATATTGCAATCCACTCCAGATCCCAAAGATATCTTCGATTCATTCATGCAGGTCGAGTATTCCAATATACTGTCTTACTGTTTGGCCAGGCATCAGCACCGAGAGTGTTTTCTAAATGTTTGTCAGTGGTAGTTTCTCATCTCCGTCTCCAGGGAGATAATTTATATTCTTACCTTGGCGATTGGTTACTGGTAGCCCAAGATTCCTCAACACTGCAGAAGAAAATAGATCTTACTCTAACTACACTTCATGACCTAAGGCTAGTGGTTAATGTAAATCTCAATTACAGCCCTTTCAGACCATTGAATACATTGGTGCTGTGCTAGATTTCCAGCATGGTAAGGCTTTTCTCCCATTAAATTGGGCAGAGAAGATCTGCAATTTGGTAAAAGCATTGGGTGCTTGCCAGTACAGACGGGCTCAGTTCTTTCAGAGTCTGTTGGGCCATATGGCTTCCACTACAGCGGTTACACCGTTTGCTAGATTACACTTAAGGCCGTTACAGAATTGGTTTGTGCGCAGTTTTCACCCTCACCGGGAATCCCTGTTCAGGAGACTCATTTTACATCACCTTCGATGGTGGACTAAAATACACAATCTCAGGGTTAGAACTCAGTTTGGAGAAAGATCACACCAGATCCAGGTGTTTACAGATGCCTCCTTAATAGGCTGGGTTGCCCATTGCTCTCCATGGCATGCCCAGGGTATTTGGTCACCAACAGAATCAAACATGCATATTAATCTGCTAGAACTCAGAGCAGTGAGAAGAGTTTTCGTCTCTTTTGCAGGAGTCATAAGGGGATGTAGTCAGCACCGACAACACCACTGTCAAATGTTACATAAATCAACAGGGAGGCACAGGGTCTCTTCACCTATGCAGAGAAGCTACCTTACTCTGGAATCGGGCGATTGCCAACGAGGTTCAGATCATAGCGAACACGGAGGCAGATGCCCTGAGCAGGAATTTCCAGACAGCACACGAATGGTCCCTCTCAATTCTATACCTTCAAGCTGTATTCAGGAAATGGGGACTTCCCCGGATAGATTTATTCGCTACACAGCATAACGCAAAGTGCTCCTAGTATTGCTCCAGGGCAGGGGTGGGACCAGATTCTCTGGGGGAATGGCAGCCTGTTTTACATTTTCCCACCACTGCCACTGCTGACGCCAGTTGTAGCGAAACTTCGAGCAGATCGTACCAGGGCAATTCTCATAGCTCCCTTCTGGCCACGACGACAGTGGTTTCCCAGCCTATGGGATCTAAATCGAGGAATTTACCACATATTCCCAGAAGAGTCAGATTTGTTCCTTCCACCATTCCTCCCACACCTGAACCTCAGCACTTTCCGCCTGACGCCATGGTTGATCCAATCGTAGGGACACAGGCAGTAACAGTAGATCAGGTCATTACTACAGCTCGTAAACCTTCTACCAGACGCTTATATAGAGCTAAATGGAAGCATTTTGTGCATTGGGCCACTGCCTCAGGGAATAGAACCCCATACTTGTAGGATTTCTTATATATTCAAATTCTTGTTATCCCTTAAGGGAGAGGGTTTGGCTAACGCTTCGATTAAGGTGTACCTAGCAGCCATTCTTTTCATTACAAGATTGAATCCTTATCAGTTTTTGCTCAACCTGAATCCAAAAGTTTTCTCAAAGGTCTTAACAATTTGTATCCTCCTGTGGTGTCCCCGATACCTCAGTGGAGCTTATCCTTGGTGTTAACACAACTTGTACATAAACCGTTTGAACCAATGGCTATGTGTGACTTGTCTTTCCTGTCCTACAAGGTAGCCTTTTTGGTAGCGATCACTTCCGCTAGGTGAGTAGGGGAACTTTCTGTACTTTCTATAGAACCACCATTTCTTAAGATACATTGAGATTGGTTGGTTCTTCGTCCAAAAATGGGTTTCCTCCCAAAGGTTGTATCCAGATTTCACCTCAATCAGGACATTACCTTACCGGTCTTTTTTCCTTCCCCTACATCGACTGCGGAATGATCTCTACATACCCTAGACCTTAGGAGAGCGATACTATTTTACATAGACAGAACAAGGGAGTTCAGAAAAGACACCTGTCTTTTTGTTTGCTTTCATGGTCCTAATAAGAGACGTGGTGTTTCTTCGCAAACATTGTCACGATGGATTTGTTCCGCTATTTGCATAGCGTACTCCTTGGCAAACACTCATTGTCCAATACAGCTCTCTGCACATTCCACAAGAGCACAGGCCTCTTCAGCGGCATTCCAGGCTGGCCTTCCGCTACTCGACATCTGCCAGGCAGCCACTTGGTCGACACCTTCAAGGTTCGTGCACCACTACACCATGGACGTTGATGCACATCAGGATGCCGCAGTGGGGAAGTCAATTCTACAGGCCATGTTCTGCTAGGACATTTCACACCCACCTCCAAGGCACGTGAACTCGCTATTCTCCCATGCGGAACTGCTCAGAGGCCACGAAGATGAAAAACAGGGTTTGCACTTACCTGTAACCTTTGTTCATCAAGTGGTCTTCTGTGCAGGCACACATCCCTCCCTCCATCCCTGCTGTGGCTGTTCTAGCTTAAGTGCAGTCCCATGTGTGCCTGCACAGAAGGCCACTCAATGAACAAAGGTTACAGGTAAGTGCAATCCCTATTTATCCCTGACTTGCCTAACCTCAACCAGGGCCAGAGCATTTTCAGCCCTGGCCCCAGCCTGGTGCAATATGCTCCCATTAGAGATCAGGGCCCTTTGGGACCTCTTACAATTCTGCAGGGCCTGTAAGATGGAGCTATATCTCCAGGCTTTGGGGTGAGGCAGCAGATGTCAAATACCATCTGCCCTCTCCTGTTGTTAACTGCTGAGAGCAGAGCATTTACCATCTCTTTATTGAATATTACTGGGTTACCACAGAAATAGCCTAAATCGTTTGAATGCCATCTTGGTAAGGGTCAAGTTTTAATGTCTGATTATTGTTTTAAACCAATGCTGTATCCTGCCCTGAGCCCCTTCACAAGAAATGTGGGATATAAATTGAACCTAATAAATAAATAACAAACAATATATTATCAAAGTGTAACTAATAATCAATGAATGTTACATTTCTATAAGTGGGAAGGGAACCCATAATACTTGGGAGTTCTCTCCCCCTCATCACTTCCAATTTCCTCCTTAGGGCTCAATGAAAGGGTTGAGAGACTAGTGGGGGGAATCCCATATCTACATCCACAATTTCTGAGGCTGGCAAGGCTCCAGGACCCACCAACTAACACTCAGCCTGCAGTGGCTGCCAGTGTCCTTTGACACTGCACCTGGGGCCACAGTGGTGGCTGGCATCTTCTGCTGCTATGCTTAGGCCTGCAGTGGCAGCTGGCATCCTTTGCTTCTGCTTGGGTCTGCAATGACTGCCAGCATCTGGAGCAGCAGCTGGCATCCTTCACTGTTGCAGCTGTTGCCAGTGGTAGTGGCCAGCAATTACTGCAGCAACAGCCACAGCAGAGAATTATCCCAGCTGCTGCTCCAGACTTGGAACAGCAACTGATGTCCTTCTCTGCTGCACAGAATTAAGAGAAAGAAAACCAAAACTAATGTGGTAGCTGGGACAGTATATGTGGTAATCCATAGACTAGAACTACACATGTGCATGTTTGGGACATCAGCTGTTTGTATGACTACAGGCTGTACATATCTGTTCTCTTTTCCAAACAAGTTGTATACTGTTAAAGCTAACACTTTCAACCATTTTTTTCAGTGAGTATGCAACTCATTATTGTATATGAAGATCTCTGAATGGGGACCCAAATTGTGCAGCAATGTATCTACAGCCATCTATTCCAATATCTTTACTAAGCTGTATATAAAATATTTTATTTATGAAGTCATTGTAGAAAACACTGGCATATTCAAGTAATACTTTTTTTTAAATCTCACTTAGATGTCCTGCTGGATGCCAAATCTGCCAAAACTTAATCCGGTAAGACTACACACAGTTTCAGGTTGTATTTGCAGTTATTATATACACATCACTTATTTGTAAATCCGTTGTGTTTATTTCAGTAAGCTACTGACAGAGTAACTGTCCAGGGTAACCTCAAGGGGTACTGGGAACTCTTTCATGTATTTCCTGTTGTCATTCTTTGCACTCTTACCTTTCAGTAGTGCTATATTAATTGTCTGTGCTATAGCATGAACTTTTAAAACAGAAAAACTAAGAAAATTCATTCACTGGCATTCATCCGCCATCCCAACAGCAAGCAGAAGCCACTACTGTTCTAGCCAAGCTAAGCTTGACCCTCCATCTCAAAAATAGGCATTTTGTTCTGAGTGTCCCAAGCTCCACATCATCTGCTCACAAAGAACTTGAAGTACTGACAAACAAAAGAGAGGCAGAGATGAAGGTTCTACTTGGCCATGCTCATTGGGAGTGAGCTGAGCCCCAACAGCGCAGCCGGTATTTAATGAAGCTTATCTTGGTACCTTGATGGGGAACAGGTCTTGGTTACCATAAAGCAAAGTGATCTGGTGTGGCCTTGTTTGGAGTACATGCTGGGGGGGAGGGGTTGCCTATTTCTGTTCTTCCTGCTTCAGTCTGGTCTATTGTAGCTCTAGGTGAGTTCATCCATGTGCAGCATGTGTGGTGATAAAAGAGAGCTGTTTTTCAAGCAGTGTCCCCCAGCAAGGTTGAGCTAGCGCTGTCTTTCCTGATAATATGGTTTTGGATAGTAAAATAAAAGCTAGCTGTTGAGAACAGGACTACTGAAATGTACAAGAAGAGTCTGGCCCTGTCTCTGAATATAAGATTAATATGTATTTTAAAATGTCAAGCAAATATTCATTCCATAAATAGTTAAGCTAAGGCAACAAAATCTTTGTTCACCTATTAATACCCTTTGCCATCTCAAACTAGTTTTTCTAAAGTTACCCCTGTTTACTAGAAATCTTATTACAAGCTATAAACTGCATATTATTATTCTAGGGACCTGAATGAGCACTTGGGATCTGTTTTTGAATATGCAAAGATGGATAATGTCTAATACAGTTATTTTTCATAGCTGCCAGTTGGTCTACTCTGTGGTAGGCAACCTTTTTTGCCAGAGTGCAGAAAAAATATAGTATCTGTCTGTGAAGATGATGCTGTGCTAGCAACCAAAAGTAGGTAAAGAGAGAAAGGTTGTACTTTGGCAGATACAATGGGAGCAAGCAGAGATATAGCAGAAAGGCCAGCTCCTCAGGGGGGTTTCTTAGATCTGGCTTCAGGAGGTGATGATGGCCTTCAGCAATACCCATTGCTTCTCCTACGCCACTGGCCTAGGGGTGCTGCCAGCACTTCTGAGACTTATCCCAGTTTGGCTGGGTGAATTGTTCCTATGCACCAAGCAAAATAACCTGGCATGCTCCTGTTCTGCTTGTATAGCAGAGGTTGCCTACAACTGATCTAGCCTATATTTTAAAGAAAATTGTGGCATAGAATATTGGGTTTAAATGGCAGAGACTTTGGTCAGAATCCCTGGCCAGTCATGGAATTATCTCTTGGGGCAGGGCATGGATGAGTTACAGACCCTCAGCCTGACCTTTCTAATGTGGAAAGCTCTAACCTCTTTTGTTGTAAGAGGTTAGAGCTTTCCGCATTTTACTATTCTTTGTCCCTCAGTATGTATTGGAAAAGTTCTTACCTT
The DNA here is from genome assembly GCF_032191835.1 of Heteronotia binoei. Classification (NCBI taxonomy): domain Eukaryota; kingdom Metazoa; phylum Chordata; class Lepidosauria; order Squamata; family Gekkonidae; genus Heteronotia; species Heteronotia binoei. The sequence goes on along the minus strand of NW_026800012.1, from coordinate 71,106 downwards.
TTGTCTGTCTTTTCTTTGAACTCACACTGAGCCTGTCAAAAACATATTGGTAGGGTTTTTTAAAAAGTGTAGAGGTATTGATATTTTTCAGCATGATATATAAACTTTATATATAAACTTTATGGTTAAATATAATAATGGGAGAAGTGACAGAAAGTGTAGGGAGTGCAAATAAGATTGTAGGAAATGAGACAATAGGTAAACAATATCAAACAAAATATAGAACAAAATGCCTATATCGGATCCATTGTTCAGCTCTTGATCCTTTTTCCAAGTCAGCTGCATGTGGATCCTTTTTCCAAGTCAGCTGCATGTGGAGAGCCAGTTTGGTGTAGTGGTTAAGTGTGTGGACTCTTATCTGGGAGAACTGGGTTTGATTCCCCACTCCTTCACTTGCACCTGCTAGCATGGCCTTGGGTCAGCCATAGCTCTGGCAGAAGTTGTCCTTGAAAGGGCAGCTGCTGGGAGAGCCCTCTCCAGCCCCACCCACCTCACAGGGTGTTTGTTGTGGGGGAGGAAGGTAAAGGAGATTGTGAGCGGCTCTGAGATTCTTCGGAGTGGAGGGCGGGATATAAATCCAATATCTTCTAACTTCAACTGGCATTCTTCAAAGCACTTAATGTAATGGTATATGCCCCATAGAAATCCAGCAACCCCTGTCCCCAGAACCAAGATTGTATTTTATGTTTAGTATAATCCGTTCAACAAAGCTCTTGCTTCTACTGCAGATTACATTTTGTTCCTTTAATAATTTAATCAATTACTTCTTTTTCTTGTTCCCTCTGTAACTGGACATATAATTTATGAATCAGTTCCCCCCCCAATTTTAGTGAGAGCCATTTTGATGTAGTGGTTAAGTGCATGGACTGTTATCTAGGAGAACCAGGTTTGATTTTCCACTCCTTCACTTGCAGCTGCTGGAATGACCTTGGGTCAGCCATAGCTCTCTCAGAGCTGTCCTTGAAAGGGCAGCTTCTGTGAGAGCTCTCAGCCCCACCTGCCTCACAGGGTGTCTGTTGTGGGGGAGGAAGGTAAAGGACATTGTAAGCCATTCTGAGATTCAGAGTGAATGGAAGAGTATATAAATCCAATATAATCTTCTTTCAGTTGTACCATATACTCTTTCATCATCACTGATGGTTGTAGGTACGTTCCTATGCTGAAACAGGAGTAGTATTGTCCAGGGATACTGGCCCTAGCCCTGCACTCCCCCATTCCAGAGAAGATGCCCACCCTCAGACAATGCTTTATTAGGCCAGCCCAGAGAAGGCCAAGGAGGGAGGGTCAGGCCATTACCAAGATATTCTGGGAGAGGCAATCAGCAAGAGAAAGAATAGGAACAGGGTAAAAGGGAATCCCGCTGTGATGAACTTAAAGCAGTTTGCCTGGTGGGTGTGTAAAAGCTCACTCTAATTGGCTGAGCCACTTTCATGGAGACAAAATGTATCAAGTTGGAAGAAGGCTAGCGGGGGGGGGGGGGCAGGAATATCTCCTCAGAGTTTAGTTCAGTTGTGAGATTGTCTGAGAAAGTAGTGTAGAGCAGTCTGTTGGCTTAGTTCCTTGAGACAGAACTGGTGAATTAGAGTTTCTGTCTGAAAGAGAGTTTAATTGAGAGAAGGGGCAAAACCAAGCTCTTTCTGAGGGAAAATTCTCTAAGTGGTGGCAAACCATGTCACTAAAGTAGAGGAAACTTGAGGGCTCTGCTGAGGAGTTCTGTCAGTGCTACAGGGCAGATTCCTGGTTCAAATACAGAACGCAAACACACTGGGAGAGGCTAAAGATCTCGTGGCTGTTAGGAAATCCCAGAAGTCAGACAGGGAGAATAGCTGTGTGGGACTGAACACAGGGAACTGAGGTGCTGGTGTGATAGCACTCAAGGTTGTTACTCCTTTAGTATTACTCAATGTCTGGAGTCTACCTGAATGCTAGCGGAGAGTGATTCTGGCACATGTTCAGACACTCCTCTGAGTGAAAGACAAAGAGTGTGTGGATTTTATATTTAGAAGCCTGAACCAACTTTTATACATCTTTCTCTGATAAGAGTGTTTTCAAGTGTTGAGGAAATGCTGCCCATTTGTTTTGTTTTACAATATCAGCCTGCCTGTTGTTTATATTACTTCAGCCTGCCAACATCTCTGGTGATTAGAGATCATTTGATTAGTTGAATTTCTGCCTGCCAACTGATTTAATAACCAGCCTATAATTATTATTTGCTCCCTTCCTTGCCTTCTGTATCCAATAAACTTCATATTTTGGTTTTGAATTTAAAAACGTCTTGGTGCTTTTAATTTCTGACAAGATTTTATTCTGTGTGCTTGAGGTACTGGGTAAAGATGACAAAAATTCATAGTGGTCACTATTACTATGCTGACCCTGACTGTTCCTCACACCCCCTCTCAGACTTCTAAGACAGTGGGGGAGTTTAAGAGATATAACTTGAGAAAAAAATTCGGAAATGACAAGGAATTGATACCACATATTGTAAAAACAGTTTGCCTTTCCATGACACAGATTCTAGCAAGCATGCCATGTTAATAGTAGTATTGTTGTAAATTTTCGGCTTGGCTAATGTTCTGGTAAATACCAGAAGGATTAAGGTAAGTTCCTTATGAAATAGATTAGTGAGTTTTAACACAAAATTGGTTATATTTTAAAAAGACTTTACAGGCATCTGAAGATATTTGGAAAAACCCTCAGGTTACTTGGGTTTCTGAAAAAGTCGAGGCAACTATAATAGCATTATAATTCAGTACAATAATGTGAGCTGTTCAGCATTCCAAGATATGCAGAATTTATTAGATGTGTGCCCTGATTACTGAGTATTCATTTGTTTTATTTGAGATGTTGCTGTGGACGGCTCATTGGAGACCATCCTGGGATAGATTATAGTTGGCCTGCTGGCCAGTCTGTGAAGGAGAAAGAAGAATGGTCTGTCCAAAAGAATACAGAGGCAAGTCCAACTGATACCTTTGGTACTATCAATTTCCAAGATGGCGATCATACCTACCATGCCAAGGTTTGTATACATTTTAAATGAGGTTTTAACAGTTGTTTTATAACCTGATCAATTTAGTGACAACAGCATCAATAGAAGGAATGTATATGTGAGACTGATCAAGTGCTACAGAGGGGGTATTCCTTCTAATTCATATCATCTCACTTTGCCATTGACGGATTTACTTCTGTCATATGTAGTTAAGTGGTTACTGTAACCATGGACTTTGAAAACGGGTAATTTTATGCAAATAAAAATTTTGAAGGCAACTGTTAAAGGCTGTCATGTTCTGGATGCAGACATGATGATATTTTTGTATAGATGTGAAGGAATTGGCTAGAAGAATTATTAAAACTAGTGGCAAACTGAAAAGATTAGAACCAAAATACTATGTTATTCTTCTGGGAAAGTACCAATATACTCTCTCCTTCCATGTATGTTCTAAAAAATGCAGTTTCCCCCCCTCAGTATATTAGAACTTCTTATGACACCAAGCTGGATCAGTTGCTGCAATTGATGGTGAAAGAATGGCAGATGGAACTGCCAAAACTGGTAATTTCTGTTCATGGTGGAAACCAAAACTTCAAGCTTCCATCTAAACTTAAGCAGCTTTTCAGCAAAGGCTTGGTCAAAGCTGCTGAGACTACAGGGGCATGGATACTAACAGAAGGCATCAATACTGGTATAGTATTTTTAATGTTATCTTCTCATTCTATATGACAAGCTGAGCAGCATGTTACAGTGTGTTGATAGTGTATGTTAATTATTATATTAACACACATGAAAGGTTACGTGACCATTCTGTCTCTTGATTACTCTGCATGTTCAGTGTGTTCATATCTTCTAGATGCACATGTACCAAAATATTCTGGCCAGGGGATACTGCAGTCATACTGCCTCCTGTAATAAATCCTTGGACCCCACCCCTTTGTATAAGTAGAGGCAATTCCACAGACACAGTGGAAGATTTCTCTGTTGAAACATAGGTCTACTCTTATAATGTTAAAAGCAAGGTTCAATATCAATAGGTGTGTGGTGAGGAGACTTCAACTGTATCTACACTGCTGCTTCCATGTTCTCTGTTCAAATAATTTTATTTCAACTAAACTAACTTCTAGTAATAAGCACGTGACAGAGGAAAAGTTCACCAATGTGTGGGAAGTAAGTTTAGAACTCCCATTACATGTAATTTTACCAGTGGGGCAAACAGCTACCTGGGGCTGTTTTGGGCAGGGAAAATAGTATGAAGGAAGGAGTAAGCCCCTGCATGTGCCATAGTCCTAATCCAGATTGGACACACAAATGCCTTGGTATTTCTTTCTGAGTATGGATCTCTCAGACCATGTCTATTGACTTGACATAGATTTTCCCTTTTGGAATAAGATGCCATGGAAAAATGACAATTGTTTTATACTAATAATTTGTTTAGGAATATCCAAGCATGTTGGTGATGCATTAAAAGTTCATGCTTCTCAGCATTTAAGAAAGATCTGGGCTGTTGGAATCCCTCCCTGGGGTATCATTGAGAACCAAAAGGACCTCATTGGGAAAAATGTGAGTTGATTAATGCTCTTTGTTATATATTTATTTTGAAAAGACCTTCACCCCAAGCATTCAGTTTGCATAGGACAAGTTTTCATTAAGGCAACAAGTTATCTGCCTGTTCATGAAAATGTGTATTATGCAAACTGAATTGTAAGGTCTCCCCCCACCAGCCAATATAATCTTTGTTTTGGTTAAGCTTCTCATTGTATAGAAGTTCTACTGAGTGCAAAAGTACTACTATAAGACAGAGAACATTATGACTGTATGACTCAAAGTACCGTAAGTGGATGTGCAATATATTATGCTATGTATGGCAGGGGTCCCTATTTTCCTCATTCTGAGCATGTAAAGCCATCCTGATAACAGTACCAGAGTGTTGGTTTGTTTTTTGTTTTGGAAGGACCACTTTTGCTTTTAATTCTCTTTAGGTAGTCTGCCTGTATCAGACTTTGAGCAACCCACTCAGTAAGTTGAGCAAACTAAATAGTATGCATTCACATTTCATACTGGCTGATGATGGGACAGTGGGCAAGTATGGTAATGAGATGAAGCTCAGGAGGAATCTGGAGAAATACCTTTCACTTCAGAAAATCCATACTAGTAAGTAATGCTAATTTTTCATTACTCCCATAATCAACCTCACAGATACTTCTCTGAGAAATTATGCTTGTTGTTTCCAAACATTAATGTTAAGAAACTAGAGGGAACATGTTCTCTGGGACCTCAGGATGGTATATATTTTTCATATATCAGATCAGTGAATGGGGCATACCTTAAATCTGCAATGCAGATTTTCCCAGCATTTCAGCCACAGGCTCTCCAAGTGATCCCTGTGTATAGAACTAATCCACCATGAAATTGGCTCTAAGGCTTTCTGTGTTTATTTCAGAGAGAGCTGGGCCAATTTTAATTTGGTGAAATGGAAGTCTATAAAACTACTTTAGCTTACCTCTATTAATAAGAAGTCTTATTAAAGATCTTCATGGAACATATTTTTAGTTGTTGCAATATCCATATCATAAATGTATCCTATTCAGAATCAGTGTGTGATGGGAAGATCAGAATTGCACATTCATCCTTTCCTTGATATGTGTATTCATATAACCTCTGAACTGAGCATACAGGTGTAGAACCCATATCCACCTAGACTCTCTCCGTCTCCAAAGGTCAGCTTATATGAATCTTTCCTGTGTTCAGAAAAATCATGATGAACACATGGAAGACATAGGTGAGGCTAGCAGGCATGATTACTCTCTTCCACATGACCTTCTGCATATGTACATTTTCTACACAGAGTCAGTTTCACTATTATTTGATTTCCGTTTTAGCTAGCATTTTCTATTTTCATCAGCAATATTTGATTTTTGTTGCCGGTTCTAGGAATATTCAATTTTTTCTTACTTGAAAAAGTCTTATCACACAAATTTTCTCTTATCTTTCCCCCCCTTGATAGGGCAAAAGTGACCATTGGTGTGAATTTGAGAAAATATGCCTTGAGTTGCTGGTGGCTGTTTCTGCTTGTTTTGAAATAGGAATGGGACAAGGAGTGCCCTTAGTTGGGCTACTGGTGGAAGGTGATCCAAATGAGATCCTGACAGTATGGGAATATCTGAAGGAAAAACCTACTGTTCCTGTAGTAGTTTGTGAAGGAACTGGGAGAGCTGCTGACCTCATTGCTTTCATGCACAAACACACTGCTGATATAACGTGAGTACTTTCAAGTTCCAGTATTTGCAACAAAATGCCTTCAGGTATTTAAAATTAATAGAGTGTATGGTGCTGTAGGCAAGGAAACCTTTCATTCCAAATGTTTTTTTTTAAATAGTGTGGTAAGCATTCAGCTGCAAAAGGAAATGTCAGTTTTCAAGTTTACATTTCTCCATTGTTTTCTTTACAGGCCCTTTCATGCTATACCCCTTTATGATATTTTGTTCAGTCGCACAGTTGAGTCCGACTCTTTGCGACCCCATGGACGAAGTCACACCAGACCCTCCTGTCTTCCACCATCCTCCGAAGTCTGCTCAAATTTGTGTTTGTTACATCAGTCATGGTGTCATGGTGCGACCGAATTGTCCGGCGGTATAACCGGCTGGGCAGGCTGGGCCCACCAACTTCGTCAGCCTAAGAGAAGGAAAACTCTAACATCAAACCCGGGCAGATAGAGCTCGTTAATGTAACACCTACCACCTGGAGGACTCACTGCCGGCGTCCCGGCTTACTGGGCCATGGCAGATGACCCCCAGGTGAAAGGGTGGAGCCAGTACCGCGCACACTGCGCTTCACCTAAAAAATTCCTCTGCGCAGGCCTGAAGGGCATATCCACACACACAACCCACAACGCATCAAGCGATAGGCAAGGGGCGAAACGGCAGGTGGAAGGTGCCACTGGAAGCCGCAGTCCCGATCCTGCATGTAGGCGGTTCAGGATATTGGTCGCCTGATGCTAACCCGGAGACGAAAGCATCTTTCGGCAGCACCCTGAACGACCAAGCAGCCTTATCTAGGGACAGCACTGCTTGCTCCACACGGAGAGGGGCCTAGAAAAGGTGGCCTAAACAAAGCTCGTCTCCCCCACCCCAGTTGGCTAGCCGCGGTCAACGGGCATCCTTACTTGCGGTCGAAAAATAACAACAAAGAAAAGGCATGCACCTGCCTCACAAAGTGTGCAAAGACTAAAGCTTGCGTGTTGGAACATCAGAACCATGCTTGACACAGTAGGCAGTGGTCGCCCTGAACGACGCTCTGCTCTAGTTGCCCACGAACTTCTCAGGTTGAATATCGACATAACAGCTCTCAGTGAGGTCCGTTTCCCTGAGGAAGGTAGTCTTCAAGAACACGGTGCTGGCTATACCCTCTACTGGTCGGGTAAGTCAAAGGCTGAGAGCCGCCTTTCTGGCGTTGGCTTCATGGTCAGGAACTCCATTGCCTCCAAACTCGAAAACCTTCCAACAGGTCACTCAGATCGCATCATGTCCATGCGCCTCCCACTTCAAAACAAGCAGCATGCAACACTCTTCAGTGTGTATGCCCCAACCCTTCAAGCAGATCCTGCAGAAAAGAACAAGTTCTATGCTGATCTACGCAACCTTGTACGGAAGACCCCTACAGAGGACAAGGTGATCATCCTTGGCGACTTCAATGCCAGAGTAGGTAAAGACTCGGAAGCCTGGAAAGGAGTACTTGGCAAACACGGCATTGGCAACTGCAATGACAACGGGCGCCTCCTGCTAGAATTCTGCATGGAGCACCAGCTCACCATCACCAACACTATCTTCCAGCAGAAGAACAGACTGAAGACAACCTGGATGCACCCACGGTCCAAGCATTGGCACCTTATCGACTACATTCTGGTGCGCCAGAGAGACCTTCGAGATGTCTTACACACCCGAGTAATGCCCAGCGCAGAATGTCATACGGATCATCGTCTTATACGCTGCAATCTCCGTCTTCACTTTAAACCCACACCCAGGAGAGGAGGTATCCCTCGGAGGAAGTTTCAGGTTGGCAGCCTCCAGTCAGCCGAAGTTAAAGCTGCCTTCCAGGCAAAACTCCAGTCAAGAATTGAGGACCTCAGTTGCCCCACAGACCCTTCTCCAGAAGCACTCTGGGAACACCTAAAAACTACCGTCCTGCAGATCTCTGAAGAAGTCCTCGGGTTCTCCACAAGGAAGAACAAGGACTGGCTTGATGAGAACAATCAAGAGATCCAAGAATTACTGGCAAAAAAGAGATCTGCCTACCAAGCACATCTTGCTCAGCCCTCCTGTCCTGGGAAAAAAGCAACCTTTCGCGCTGCATGTAGCAACCTCCAGCGCAAGCTTCGAGACATTCAGAACGAGTGGTGGACCAAGCTTGCAGAGAGAACCCAGCTGTGTGCAGACACTGGTGATTTAAGAGGGTTCTACGAAGCCCTGAAGGCAGTATATGGTCCATCATATCAGGCTCAGAGTCCCTTGCATAGTGCAGACGGCCAAGTGCTCCTCACAGACAAGGCATCCATACTGAACCGGTGGTCGGAGTATTTTCAGGTTCTCTTCAGTGCCAACCGCGTAGTTCAAGATTCAGCAATCCACCTCACCCCACTTCAACCGGTGAAAACAGAGTTGGATGAGATCCCCACCCTAGAAGAGACTGTTAAAGCCATCAAGCAACTGAAAAGTGGCAAGGCAGCAGGAGTTGATGGAATTCCACCAGAGATCTGGAAGCATGGGGGCACAGTACTACATAGCTCACTTCACAAAGTACTTGTCACCTGCTGGGAACAAGGCAAATTACCACAGGACTTTCGCGATGCAATCATCATCACCCTATACAAGAACAAAGGGGAAAAGTCAGACTGCTCCAACTACCGGGGGATAACCCTGCTCTCCATTGCAGGCAAAATCCTTGCCAGAATACTCCTGAACAGACTGGTGCCCACCATTGCAGAAGAACTCCTCCCAGAGAGCCAGTGCGGCTTCAGAGCTAACAGGAGCACCACCGACATGGTATTTGTTCTCAGGCAGCTCCAAGAGAAATGCAGGGAACAGAACAAGGCTCTGTATGTGACTTTTGTCGACCTTACCAAAGCTTTCGATACCGTTAGCAGGAAAGGCCTGTGGCAAATCTTGGAACGTTTAGGATGTCCCCCAAGGTTCCTCAGCATGATCATCCAGCTACACGAAGACCAGCGAGGCCAAGTCAGACACTGCAACGACCTCTCGGAGCCCTTCCCAATAGGCACAGGTGTAAAGCAAGGCTGCGTTCTCGCGCCAACTCTCTTTACGATCTTCTTTAGCATGATGCTTCAAAGAGCCGCAGTAGATCTAGATGAGGACGATGGTGTCTACATCCACTATCGCACCGATGGCAGCCTGTTCAACCTGAGGCGACTAAAGGCACACTCCAAGACAATGGAAAAACTCATCCGAGAGCTACTGTTTGCTGATGATGCTGCACTCGTCTCCCACTCGGTATCAGCTCTGCAGCATATGACGTCCTGCTTTGCAGAGGCTGCCAAGCTATTCGGCCTAGAAGTTAGTCTGAAGAAGACAGAAGTTCTCCACCAGCCTGCACCCCAGGAAGATTATCACCCTCCCTGCATCACTGTGGGTGAATCAGTTCTGAAGACAGTCCAGCAGTTCAGCTACCTGGGGTGCATCATCTCCTCAGATGCCAAGATCGACAAGGAGATTGACAACAGGCTGGCAAAGGCAAACCGTGCATTTGGCCGACTGCACAAAAGAGTGTGGAGCAACAAGCATCTGAAAAAAGGCACAAAGATCAGTGTTTACAAAGCGGTTGTGATGACAACCCTCATCTATGGCTCCGAATCGTGGGTTTTATACCGTCATCACCTGCGACTCCTCGAGCGCTTTCATCAGCGCTGCCTTCGCACCATCCTCAACATCCACTGGAGTGACTTTGTGACCAACACTGAAGTCCTCAAGCGGGCAGAGGTTACCAGCATCGAGGCACTGCTTTTGAAGACGCAGCTGCGCTGGGCAGGGCATATTTCTAGGATGGAAAACCACCGCCTTCCCAAGATTGCCCTGTATGGCGAACTCTCCACCGGCCATCGAAATAGAGGGGCACCAAAGAAGAGGTACAAGGACTCCTTGAAGAAATCCCTTAGCACCTGTCACATCAACCATCACCAGTGGTCTGACCTAGCCTCAGATCGCAAAGCATGGAGGCACACCATCCACCAGGCTGTCTCTTCCTTTGAGAACACACGCATAGCTGGTCTTGAGGACAAAAGGAGATTGAGGAAGAATCGCACTGCTACAGGACCAACCCTAAATCAGACTTTTCCCTGCAGCCGCTGTGGCCGGACCTGCCTGTCCCACATTGGTCTTGTCAGCCACCAGCGAGCCTGCAGCAAACGTGGACTATTGCACCCTTCTTAAATCTTCGTTCGCGAAGCCAAGCCGAGAGAGAGAGAGAGAGACATCAGTAACACTGTCCAGCCATCTCATCTTTTGCCGTCCCCTTCTTCTTTTGCCTTCTGTCTTCCCCAGCATCAGGATCTTCACCAAGGAGTGCTGCCTTCTCATTTGGTGACCAAAGTATTTGAGCTTCAGCTTCAGCATCTGACCTTCCAGGGAACAGTCTGGGTTGATTTCCCTTAGGACTGACTGATTTGATCTTCTTGCAGCCTTCTCCAGCACCACAGCTCAAAAGCATCTATTCTTCTGTGCTCGGCCTTCCTTATGGTCCAGCTCTCATAGCCATACATTACTACTGGGAATACCATCCCTTTGACTATACGGACTTTTGTTGGCAGGGTGATGACTCTACTTTTTATTATACTGCCCAGGTTCGCCGTAGCTGCCCTCCCAAGGAGCAAATGTCTTTTAATTTCATGGCTACAGTCAGCATCTGTAGTGATCTTGGATCTCAGAAATGTGAAGTCTGTCACTACTTCCATGTCTACCCCTTCTATTTGCCAAGGTGTGATGGGGCCAGATGCCATGATCTTAGTTTTTTTGATGTTGAGTTTCAAGTCTACTTTTGTGCTCTCCTCTTTCACCCTCAACGAGAGGTTCTTTAGGTCCTCCTCCCTTTCTGCCATTAGAGTAGTGTCATCTGCATATCTGAGGTTGTTGAAGTTTTTCCCAGCAATCTTAATTCTGGCTTGTGCTTCATCCAGGCCAGCATTCTACATGATGTACTCTGCATATAAATTAAATAAGCAGGGTGACAATATACATCCTTGTCGAACTCCTTTTTGTATTCTAAACCAATCAGTTGTTCCATATCCCATTCTGACAGTTGCTTCTTGACCCTTATAGGTTTCTCAGGAGACATGTGAGGTGGTCTGGTACTCCCATATTGTTAAGGACTTGTCACAGTTTGTTGTGATCCACACAATCAAAAGCTTTAGCATAGTCAATGAAGCAGAAATAGATGTTTTTGTGATACTCCCGTGCTTTCTCCCTAATCCATCGAATGTTGGCAATCTGATCTCTAGTTCCTCTACCTCTCCGAAACCCAGCTTGAACTTCTGGTAGTTCCCGATCGACATACTGCTGAAGCCTAGCTTGCAGGATCTTTAACATGACCTTGCTGGCATGTGAAATGAGTGCAATGGTGCGGTAGTTTGAACATTCCTTGGCATTACCCTTCTTTGGGATTGGAGTATAAACTGATCTTTCCCAATCTTGTGGCCACTGTTGTGTTTTCCAAATTTTCTGACATAATGTGTGCATCACTTTAACAGCATCATCTTTTAGGACTTTGAATAGCTCAACTGGGATATCATTATCTCCGCTTGCTTTGTTGTTAGTAATGCTTTCTAAGGCCCATTTGACTTCACACTCCAGGATGTCTGACTTAAGGTCATTGATTTTACTGTCATAGTTGTTCGGGACATTGAGATCCTTCTTGTATAATTCTTCTGTGTATTCTTGCCACCTCTTCCTGATCTCGTCTGCCTCTCTTAGTTCCCTACCATTTTTGTCCTTTATCATGGCCATCTTTGCACGAAACGTTCCCTTGATTTGTTCAATTTTCTTGAAGAGATCTCTTGTCCTTTCCATTCTATTATTTTCCTCTATTGCTTTGCATTGTTCCTTCAGGAAGGCCTCTTTATCTCTCCTTGCTGTTATCTGGAAATCTGCATTCAGTTGGATGAATTTTTCCTTTTCACCTTTGCATTTCACTTTCTTTCTTTCCTCAGCTATTTGTAAAGCCTCATCAGACAGCCACTTTGCTTTCTTGCATTTCTTTTTCTTTGGGATGGTGCTGATTGCTGCCTTCTGTACAATGCCATGAACCTCCATCCATAGTTCTTCAGGCACTCTGTCTAACAACTCTAGTTCCTTATGATACTTCCCCAAAATGCCTTGAAGAATGGCTTCATAGTTCCTATATATCAGCTATACATTGCAAACATATGCTTAGGAAACCTGGGATACTTTAGTTGCTGCCATTCTGTTCTGAAACCTGGGAAACTTTAGTCGCTGACATTCTGTTCCCTGAATAAGATTGCAACTGATTACAACTGATCTTCATATGACAGAGATCAGTTTACCTGGAGAAAATGGTGGCTTTGGAAGACTCTATGGCATTATACTCCATTGAGGTCCCTCCCGAACCCTGCCTTCTCAGGATCCATGCCCAAATTCTGCAATCCTATGCCTAGATGAAGCAACTGAAGTGGTGAAACAAGGCCTGTGTTTAGATTGAGAACTGGATGATACAATATTAATGTTTTGTAGAATGATCGATCTCAGGAATCCCATGCTATCTTCCACTGCCACCTTCCAATCCATTGATTCACCATTTCACTTTTATTTATTTTTATTTATTTATTTATTTATTTATTTATTTATTTATTTATTTATTTATTTATTTTTATTCTTTATTAATTCAATTTCTATCCCACCCTTCCTGCAAGTGGGTTCAGGGTGGGTTACAACAGAAGGGTTCACAAAGTAAACTATATTTAAAAATTAAAATGTACAACAATTAAAACCATCTCAAGTAATCTGTCCTGAATCCTGTTGTGAAATGTTGATAGTTAAAGTATTATTGATTATTTAGAATTGTTATTTCAGTAGAGCCCATTACAATTCCTTGTGTAATAAGGTTTAGCCTTTGGCAAAAAAACCCAGTATGACTAATCATCCCACTGCATTTTGTGTCTAAAGAGATCCTTTTAATCTCAGCAAAACTCATTCCCAGATAAGTTCAAAAGGAATGGGAAATTGCCAGCGACACACACAGGTTGCCCTGCACACAATTTCCCTGTAAACATAATCTTCCTCACCTCACCAGGAAAGGAAGCATGCTGATCTCTGATTTTGCGCTTCCACTCATGCATATGTCAATAGGAGTGAGTCAGGGAAAGGAGGAATAATTTTTGGTCTTGTTTCTCTGGGCTCTGCCTTTTATTAGTCTGGTAGCCAATCTGTTGTTGGGAGTCAATCAGATACTTAGACTATATTCCTACAACCTACACCTGTAGACTCTTCAATTTATGATGCATATGTCCAATAGTACCTTTGGGGCAGCCTCTCCCAGTATGCCCCTGGAAGAGCTTTGTGCCTAGTGAATAAAAACTCACTGGAGGTCCCCAGCCTGAGAGAGATCCAGCTGTCCTCCACTAGGGCCAGGACTTTTTCAGCCCTGGTCCCTGCCTGGTAGAACTCTCTGCCAGAAAACATCTGTGCCCTGTGAGATCTGCTACCTTTCTGCAGGGCATGTAAGGCAGAGATATTCCACCAAGCATTTAGTTGAGGATGGTGATAGAACAGCGTACTGTAAGGCATTCTCACACTCTCCCCCACCACCTGAAAAATCCCCAAGAAACTATTTTGCCATCCTGTAATAGGGATATTATTTATTTGGTCTCTTTTTTAAGGAAGGTTTTAATTTAATTTATCTGCTGCATACATACGAGAGCCAGTTTGGTGTAGTGGTTAAGTGTGCGGACTCTTATCTGGGAGAACCGGGTTTGATTCCCCCCTCCTCCACTTGCACCTGCTGGAATGGCCTTGGGTCAGCCATAGCTCTGGCAGAGGTTGTCCTTGAAAGGGCAGCTGCTGTGAGAGCCCTCTCCAGCCCCACCCACCTCACAGGGTGTCTGTTGTGGGGGAGGAAGGTAAAGGAGATTGTGAGCCGCTCTGAGACTCTTCGGAGTGGAGGGCGGGATATAAATCCAAAAAATCCAATACTGTTGTAAGCCACCTTGAGCTCTGCTTGCAGGGAAAGGGTGTTTAATAAATCCAATGAAATAAAATAAATAAATTTAAATAAATACATCTAATAGCTTAAAGGATTGCCTATCCTGGTATAACCCCCAAAGAGTATTACACTCTGGAGATAAGAACTTCCTGGTGGTCCCTGGCCTCATGGACATCCAGCTGTACTCAAGGAGATCCGGCTGCCCTCGACCAGAGCTAGGGCCTTTTTGGTCATGGCAGTGGACTGGTGGAACTTTCTGCTTAATGACCTGTAGACACCTAATGTCATTTCCCAGGACCTGTTCTGCCAGGTCTACAGCTGAAGACAGCAATGACTCACCATCAAGCCTGGCCTCCCGTCTCCTCCTCCATTAGGGAACAATATAGAATGTTAATGCCATCTGATTAGTTTAACGATTGCTGTTTTTACTGTTTTAAAATTTTAACTTGTATATATTAGAATAGTATTTACAAGTTGTCGTTCACCGCCCTGAGCCCATGTGGAGGGAGGACAGTATATAAGTTAAATAATAAATAAAGTAGACAATATGCTGTATCCTTTTAAGGACAAGCGTTGATGTTGCTTATTTCAGTTAAACAAGAAGGGTGGGGGAAAACAGTGCACTATTTGCTGTTACTTTCTTTAAAAATATTTAATTATTAGAGGATTCCATGTTGATCTTTGTACATATGTTTCTCTCTCAGGGATCTAACCTCTCAGTTTAAGGAAGAAATATTATTAATGATTCAGAGCACCTTCAGTTTTGGGCAAAAGCAGTCCCATCACCTATTTAAAATTTTAATGGAGTGTATGGAACACAGGGATTCTGTAAGTATGATGAACTCAAAGAGCCAGTTTGGTGTAGTGGTTAAGTATGCAGACTCTTATCTGTTAGAACCAGGTTTGATTCCACACTCCTCCACTTGCACCTGCTGGAATGGCCTTGGGTCAGCCATCGCTCTGGCAGAGGTTGTCCTTGAAAGGGCAGCTGTTGTGAGTTCTCTCAGCACCACCCACGTAACAAAGTGTCTGTTGTGGGGGAGGAAGATAAAGGAGATTGTGAGCCGCTCTGAGACTCTGAAATTCGGAGTGGAGGGTGGGATATAAATCATCATCATTGGTTTCTTTTAATTAAACTCATTCCTGCTGGGCTACAGAGTTTTTCCTATTGCATATATTTACATAGGTAGTGATGTTGTTGCATTGCAGTTATCTTAAGAATGATGATTATCCAGCAAAATTTATCAATAATTACCTTTGCTTAGCTCTTTTGATTGCAATATAATGACTGCATGTTTGAAGATTACTAAGGACAATTTGTAGGGAAATGAATGGCAGAAAATGGAAGTGCAAATTCACTCATATATCCACTGTTAATGTACAATAGGCTATCAGTCTGATTTCCCTTTTCTGGAATGGGATGATAAAAATGTCTAGATACATAAAGTGTAAATTGGTTGCTTATAGATTATAATGTTGATAAAATCTAGAGAAACTGTCCAAAAGGCAGATGAGAGGACCTTTGTTCAGGATGGGGATGGTTCTGTAGCTTGCTGTCAACTTCACCAGAGTATGTACCACTCTTTAGTTTCATTGTTGAACTAGGCAAATTATTTGCCAATAGTTTGCCACAAAAATAATTTGCCACTTTGCTCAAGCTAGGTTCCTTACCTCTGATGTACATCTCATAGAGCTGCCAGGTCTGTATTGGAAAATACCTGGAGACTTTTAGGGGTGGATCTGGGAGTGGGTGGGTTTTGAGGAGAAGAGGGGCCTCAGCATAGGGTTGCCAGGTCCAACTCAGGAAATATCTGGGACTTTTGAGCTGGAGCCAGGAGCAAGGTTCTGAAAAGCATGATTGAACTCCAAAGGGAGTTCTAGCCATCACATTTAAAGGGACTGCGCTCCTTTTAAATGCCTTCCTTTCATCAAAAATAATGGATGATGGGGCACCTTCTTTTGGGGCTCATAGTATTGGATCCCCTGGTCCAATCTTTTTGAAACTTTGGGGGGGGGGGGTTGATGAGAGGCACCAGATGTGATGCTGAAAATTTAATGCCTCTGCTTCAAAAATCAGCCCCTCCAGAGCCCCAGATACCCACAGATTGATTCTCCATTGTTCCCTATGGAGACTGGTCTCCATAAGGAATAATAGAGTGCCCGGCAGACATTTCCCTTGCCCCTCCCGTGCTTTCTAATAACCCTGACACAGGAGGATGGCCTCCAAACCGCGGGATCCCCTGCCCCCAACTGGGGATTGGCAACCCTACTTCAGCATGTTACAATGCCATAAAGTCCACCCATTAAAGCAGCCATTTTCTTCAGGGGTAATACAATACCACAGGTACCAGTGTATTAAGTACAATATATCCTTCAAAACCTCACCAGTTGAATTATCAATCATACAAAAAAAGTGTGTAAACAAACATTTAGTGCACAGCCCATACAGCAAAATAATAGAACGAACGTTCTGTTAATATAATAGAATAAGGAGTGTCGTTCTATAATAGAATGGGGAGTGTCGTGTGGGTGTTCTATTATTTTGCTGTTTGGACTTTTTAATAAACTGTGCACTAAATGTTTGTTTACTCTTTTGTGCGTGAGTGGTAATTCAACCGGTGAGGTTTTGAAGGATATATTTTCTTCAGGGGAGCTGATCTCTGTCAGTTGGAGATTAGTCATAAAAACAGATCTCCAGGCCCTACCTGGAGGCTGGCAATGTTAACATCTCAGCCTGCTTCTGAGGCTGTGCAGGGAATCTTATCCAAGGACTTGTTTTGAGAGCATCTCATCCTCAGCATAGAAGTTGAAAACCCTTTGCAAGTACAGCAACTCCATTGCACTTCAAGTTCTGGCTACTCAGATTTTACCAAAATCATTTCAGGGCTGGTTAAAAATATGGTTACTCTAAGATGCTGTAGTCACTCAGATTGTTGAAGGCGGTTGTAAGTAAACAGAATATGCCTTGAATTATAGTAAACAAGAAAGGAACACAAGGCCTAAAAAAGCCTACATAGCAGCTTGCCTGGCTGTAACTAAAATCTGGTATGGAGCTAGGGTTACCAAGTCCAATTTAAGAAATATCTGGGGACTTTGGGGGTGGAGCCAGGAGACTTTGGGGGTGGAGCCAGGAGACATTAGGGATGGAGCCAAGATCAAGGCTGTGACAAGCATAATTGAACTCCAAAGGGAGTTCTGGCCATCACATTTTAAGGGACACACACCTTTTCAGTGCCTTCCTTCCATAGGAAATAATGAAGGATACGGGCACCTTCTTTTGGGGCTCATAGAATTGGACCCCCGGGTCCACTTTTTTTGAAACTTGGGGGGTATTTTGGGGAGAGGCAATAGATGCTATACTGAAAATTTGGTGCCTCTACCTCAAAAAGCAGACCCCCCCAGAGCGGATCAATTCTCCATTATTTTCTATGGGAATAAATCTCCCTAGGGAATAAAAGAGTTCCCAGCAGACATTTCCCTCCCCTTCCCCCACTTTCTGACAACCCTGAAGCGGGGGGAGGGCCTCCAAACCGGGGGATCCCCTGCCCCCACCTGGGGATTGGCAACCCTATCTGGAGCTCCTCCAGATTCTGTACCATGGAACAGTAATTAACATGAAATGGATATGACTGTTCGAAATTGCTATAGAAGACACTTCTCCTGTGTACAGAGAGATACGTCTGAGTTTTATTCCCCAGTGTGGCATTCTAATGGTAATTAATGTTGGGACAGCAGAATATACAGCGTTGGTATGCTGACACTGCTCATGATTGGATCAGTAGATCTAGGAAAGAAGTTCAGTATTATTTTATGGATCATCAAAATGGGTAAGGGGTGTACGCTACCTCATATTTTTTTATTGAGAGTGCAGGGTATAAATATTTTAAATTAATAGAGAGGAAACCGGGGTGGGGGGGATGAGGTTTTAGACAGGCCTTTATAAGACAAAACTAGCCTTCTATTACTTACAATGCTTTTTTTGAGCAAGAATGCACAGGAAGGCAGTTCCGGCTGGCTTGGTGTTAGGGTGTGTGTGGCCTAATATGCAAATGAGTTCCTGCTGGGCTTTTCCCACAAAAAAGGCCCTATGTGAAACAATAGGGACATCAGGGTGTGTGGCCTAATATGCAAATGAATTTCTGCTGGGCTTTTTCTACAAAAAAAAGCCCTGATTACTTATGCTTCAAAAAACTGTCAGAAAGAAGTGAGAAATTTTGAGTGTTATCGTCTGTTTAACTTCTACAGCTCTGTGTAACCTCTACAGTTATTTTGGCCAGACCTTTTTCACAGTAGTCCTGAATTGGTCCCATGGCTTTCTTGAAAACAGGTTTCCAGTTTTCCACCAGTAACTAGATTTACTTTCTGACAGATAACTATATTTGATGCAGAATCAGAAGAGCATCAGGACATTGATTTGGCAATCCTAACTGCACTTTTAAAAGGTACTTGTGTATTATCCCTTCTGCCTTCTTGGCAAAGGCATATAGTGTTTCTTATGAAGCAGGTGTGAAAAGAATGTGCATAAAAATCTTACATAAGATTTTCTTTTTTGAAGGGACCAAAATGTCTGCTCCAGACCAGCTCAATCTGGCACTAGCCTGGAACAGACTGGATATTGCAAAGAAACATATATTGGTCTATGGTCAGCACTGGAAGGTAATTGTGACATTTGCTATTCTTTGTGTATCAGTGTTTAAAATTCGCTTTCTTTATTTCTTTTCTTGTGGTATAAAGAGCAACTTGATGGTTAGCTACCAACCTTGAGAATGCAAATATTTTCCAATAAATGCAAAAAATAGTAAGTTACATGCTTTCTCCTCCCCCCCCTTTTTTCTGCATTTTGATCCCAACACCATCCTTTGAAGGTTGACTCCCTTGAACAGGCAATGCTGGATGCTTTAGTAATGGACCGTGTGGAATTTGTGAAGCTGTTAATAGAACATGGAGTGAATCTTCACCGTTTTCTTACTATATCCCGATTGGAAGAACTATATAATACTGTAAGTGCCTAGAATTTCCAGGACTTTTAACTTAATATAATTCTGTTCAGTAATAGTTCTAGCAGAGCAATAGGACTATAGCCATTCTTTTAAACAGTGAAGTCCTAAAAATACATTTCTGGGAATAAGCCCCTTTCAATAGAGTTCAATAGGCTTTTGAGTAGTTTAAGGACAAAACAAGCTGGAGAAACTGCATATAGGCCCTCTACACAATTAGAAACAAACCTTTATATATGCTTATTTTACCATTAACAACATTTATTGCAGTACATTTTATTTTCAGTTACTGTGCAACTAGGGCAAAACTTTGTATCCTTGAATGTAAGATATTTTTCTGTATTAGGTAAAAAATAACTTAAAATGCTTTTATTGGAATTGACCAGACCAACTCACAGTGACTGCTGATTCCACTAGTGGCTTTGCATTTATAGGGTTCAAATGTTGAAGACTATTTGTCATCATCGGCTTAGGGGAAAATTTATTGTACTTTAGCATATAACAGCAGTTGTTTTGGTTAGTTGAATTGTACAAATACAATACCTGATCTAAAGGGATATAAAAGTATTTTTCTATATAACTGTCTGTTTGGGTGGCTGCACAAGACACAAACCTAGAACTTTCTTAGGCACACAAAACTAGTTGGAATCTGGACATAAATATTGGTCAATGCCTTATATAGGTGCACCCCTAGAATATGCAAGGATTCTCCTGCATACCTGCTTATCGTGGATGGTTTAGATAAAGTGGAGGAACAGGCAAATAATTTCTTCTTCCTTTAATTTATGCACATATTAACTTAATTATCTGTCTTCTTTTCTGTTAACATTTTAGAAACAAGGGCCAACAAATCAACTTCTGCATCATCTTATTTGTGATGTGAAACAGGTAACCTGAATCTTAAAGAATGTAAAGCAAGGAGTATACATTAAGGGCTCTTGTAGACCATGTCACTGGTTATATAGTTCATAACAGGAACACATCAGTCCTGCAACCTCAAACAGACTAAGAAAATTAGCACCAAGTGTACAGCAGCTGGGGCTACATTATGACTTTTGTGGGTCCTAGGCACTTTTGCCTTTGTGGGCTCCTCCCACCATAATAATATAAATATTAAAACTTGGTATAATTTTAACTAATTCACCATTTTTCTGTTTGGGGCAAAATTTAATTTTTTTTTGTGGGCACTAAACATTTCAGTTTTTATCTGCCATAGAGTTTAGCCCAAAAACCAGAGTGTCAACTTCCCTGACATGCCTACATAATTTCCGAGTCACGTAGGCATATTGCATTTAATTTCCACATTCTCTGTTTTGGTTTTTTTTTTTTGGGGGGGGGGGGTGCCATTTCACCATGCCAGCCAGCCACTGGCTGGCAGTGGAGAAGTGAGACTTGGAAGCGGGGGGGGGGGGCACCAACCCCTGCTGGAGGGGTGTGGCATCCTTAAAGCATGGATAATGATGACTAAGGAAGAATGCCTTGTGACAGTTTGGGGAAGTTTTTTTCTGTAGCGTTGGCTAGTCAGCAGCTCCATCTGTTTCATTATGCCATTATCTAATCCATACCTTCATAGTAATCTACTGTCACAATAACAATATTTATATCATATAGTAAAAGTTATTTTATTCTTGTTTTATGAATAATATTTTTTCAGTGGCTCACAACATAGCAAAACAAAACTAAGCCAAAATTACCCTGAAAACATAAAATAAAACATAAAAGGCAGTATTAGCTAGCAGAATTTATTCATTTAAAAACTGTATCATTCCTTTACTGTGTATCAGCTTGCTAATTGTCAAAAATATAAAATATATTCTTACATTTTGCTGTGTAAACTAAAGCTCCAGCAACACACTACAGAGTTCTTGTGTTCACTGGGACTTTGCATCACACATGCAGTGAGAGTTTTCGTACCTGCCAAATGTAAACTATCTCTTTTTGATTTGTAGCCGAAACAGGTGGGTAGGCTTTAGGCCTCCCCAATGCAGCCACTTATCGTCTGTTTTGTAAAAATCACATTACTCACATGGCTATATTGACAATAGCAGCTCAATGTGGCTTCCCAACCAAGTGTTGCCTCCTTGGTTTGGATTCAGTTTCATCTTGTTCTCTTCCACCCACTTAATCCCAAACATGGGTTCAAGATGAAGACAGTAGCATGTGACAATATTGTATACCTGGTTTCTTCAGGATTAGTTTCATGGCACCTTTTTCAGAGGTGTCCTGGTAGGGTTGCCAAGTCCAATTAAAGAAAAATCTGGGGACTTTGGGGGTGGAGCCAGGAGACTTTGGGGGTGGAGCCAGGAGACATTGGGGGTGGAGCCAAGAACAAGGATGTGACAAGCATAATTGAACTCCAAGGGAGTTCTGGCCATCACATTTAAAGGGACAGCACACCTTTTCAAATTCCTTTCTTCCATAGGAAATAATGAAGTATAGGGGCACCATCTTTTGGGGCTCATAGAATTGGACCCTCTGGTCCAATCGTTTTGAAACTTGGGGGGTATTTTGGGGAGAGGCACTAGATGTTATACTAAAAATTTGGTGCCTCTACCTCAAAAAATAGCCCCCCCCAGAGCCCCCAATACCAACGGATGAATTCCCTATTATTCCCTATGGGAATCGTTCTCCATAGGGAATAATAGAATGCCCAGTAGACATTTCCCTCGCCCCCACCCTTTCTAAAAGGGGGGAGGGCCTCCAAACCAGGGAATCCCCTGCCCCCTCCCTCTCTCACACACACACACACTTACCAGATCTTCTTCCGGAGGACTCTTGCTGTGAAAGTGAAAGCAAAAGAAAGGGCGGGGCTGTTCTCCCAAGCCCTTCCTGCTCCCTGCCCAGCCTTAAAGGGGCAGACATTTTACAAACAGCTCAGGAGCTCTATAATGAAGCCTACAGGTATGTTCTCCACCCCCCCTCCACCCCCCACCCCCCGCTTCCCACTTCTTGAAGACCGGGAGATGAGGCTGCAAACCCAGGGGACTCCCGCCAGAGCGGGAGGGTTGGGAAGCCTATGTCCTGGGCTTGAATTCATCAGGAGTTTGCAGGAGCACACAGGGCTTCTTTTGGAGAAAAAGCCCAGCAGAACTTGTTTGCATATTAGGCCACATCTCCTGATGTCATCATTGTTTTACACAGGACTTTTTTGTTGAAAAAGCAACATGAACTCATTTGCATATTAGGCCACATCCCCTGACACCAAGCTAGCTGGAACTGCATTCCTGTGCGTTCCTGCTCAAAAAAAGCCCTGGGAGCACAGCTCTTGATCCGCCAGGCAGGGTTTGCATGCAGTTGGGAGTTCTCTCCTCTCTGCACAGATCCTGGGGCATATGCAAATAAGATATGCAACTGAGCTCCCGCACCTTTTTTCCTACAAAATGACCCCAGGAGGTATCCTTTTCATAAGGATACCACTGCCCCCACTCCGGTTTTTCTCTTGGTAAGGAAAAAATGGAAGGTCATATCTCTGGTAAATTTTCTGCTAAAGGAAGGAGCTGTGTGTGTGATAGTTGCTAATATTCCACCTGCTGCAAACTTCTAACAGGTCTCTCATTCTGTTGATTGGGATACTCTACCAGAATTAACTTTTCTGGAAGAGATCATTGGGCAGCAGTTAGAGGAGGAAGTCAGGAACATTTCATTCTGATAATACTATCATTAGGGTCCACTATGTTATCTATCTTTATCACTACCATTGTAAAAAAGCAGAGTGGGCTGGGAAATGTGATGATGGCTAGTTTGACGATATAGCATGCTAATTAGAGTAACTGATGTAATGTAGGGTTGGAAAGTCACTGCTCCCCCATATGCAATAGGGAAGATAAATAATACTGACTACCTTGTAGGATTATTATAAGGATTACTGAAATAATGAATGTGAAATGTTTACTAAAATATGCTACATAACATTTGAAATATTTTTGTTACAGAGTGCTCTTCCTGCAGACTATAAAATATCACTGATAGATATTGGTCTGGTGATAGAATATTTGATCGCAGGAGCTTATCAAAGCAGCTACACAAAAAAACATTTCAGAGTTCTGTACAATAGCCTTTACCAGAAGCATAAGGTAAACTCAATAATTTCTGTCAGTGATAATGCACAGAAAGTTGTTTAAATACTATGTGCCAGTATCAATAGATTGTTGTATTTGTAGACTATTGTTCTGCTATGCCAAAACTGAAAAAAGAGTTGCATTGTACCTTAAAGATGGACTGGTATATTAAAGAAAGCTTTTACAAGCATGGGAAAAAGCAAAGAGAAGCTGTGAAAATGAGAATGGAACTAATGTATTTGGTTGCTGAAAATATTGGTGTAGACCAGGGGTGGCCAAACTGTGGCTTGGAGCCACATGTGGCTCTTTCACACATATTGTGTGGCTCTCAAAGCTTCCATTGTCCAGCTTGGAGAAGTCATTTCTCTCTTTAAATCACTTCTCCAAGCCAAGGCAGCCAGTTTTGCTTTCTTTCCGTCTGTCTCTCCCACCCTCCTTCCCTCCCATCCATATATTCTATTCCCTCCCTCCCTCCCTCCCTTGTGGCTCTCAAACATCTGGTGCTTATTCTGCATGCCTCTTACATGAAGCAAATTTGGCCACCTCTGGTGTAGACTGTAGCTGTTAAAAATACCACCATCTAAGTAGGTGTAAATATTCTGTCGCTTAAGGAATAACGAAGAGGAAAATGAAGATGAATATTGTGTTAAGGAAAAGTTATTTCTTTTCCTTAACAATGTAACTATGACAAAAGATTATCTGAATGTGATCTTTTTTTGATGAGTATTGTCATAACCATAAATGTGTAATCCAGCTCTTTGATTTGTCTTTTTCTCTTTGTTTCATGGTGCATTTTTGGAACCAGAGAGTTGTCTCAAGCTTGCCACTGAACCTCTCCCGTCACCATATAGGAAGCAGAAGTGGATCTGCTGAAAATACCTTGCATTCCCAGTTTATCAGAACAGCACAGCCTTACAAATTCAAAGTATTGTGATTCTTTGCTTATGAGTAAATTTCTTAGAAATGCAGTAGACTGACAAATCCCCTTTGTTCACTCAGAGAGTTTATACATGTGTGAGAGGCAGACCTGATGGCATCTTCAAACTGAATCAGAAAATTTGAGATGTATGGTTGGCTCTATGGTTGGCTCTATGTCACTGGCTGGCAGTGGTTCAATATTTGCTTAGAGAATATCCTTTCCAAGTAGACAGTCTTTCAGATTGTAACTTCTAGAGAATGAGACCATCCCTCATCCCTTAGACTTGTCACAGCTTCTGAAGACAAAACAGGGTCTTGAGAATTCTCTGAAATCCAGCAGCTTAAAAAAATTGCTTACAATAAGGATGAACAAAACAGAGTAGAATTAAAATAAAATCAAAGAAAGCAAGCAGGAAAGAAGAAGAAATCCCTTTGAAAACCCAAAAGGGTAGAGCGGTGATTTCATTTAGTCCTTCAGGATCTGACTGTGAGTAGGCAGCAAGGGGACTGGAGATATCTCCTCTGGAACTGTAGCTCAGACCAGACACTTGTTTACTCTTCTGATCCCACCTATGCTTTTTCATGGTTAGTTTGTTGATGTATTCCTGTCTTAAGGAGTTAAGTGCCTCATTAACTTTCCCCCCTGCTGGCAAGTGACATAGTTCCTGCCTACGTTGGAGATGGTTCAGAGGATGGTTTTGAATGTGTAAGCACTGAGTGCAGGTCAAGCCATTCTCCTTCAGTGGGGAACATCATCCAAGCTGGTTAGGTCATGCCTCCTCTAGCTCCAGGCAGAGATATGCAAATTTGTGTGTGATTCTCCAGGGTCATTGTGAGGCTGCTCTTCCAGTTTGGATAGCCCTACAACTCTAGCAGGTTGCTTTCACTCAGGCTCCATGCCTTTTAAAAAATTATTTCTTAGGATAATAGATCATACCTTTTTGGATCATTCTTAAATAGAGGAGAACAAGATTTCAAAGAAGACTCCAGCATTGGTATTGAAAAACAAGAGGACCCCTTTAAAGACAAGCCTTTCCTGCCTGAAGCTTTGGGCACCAGAGACGGGCTGGCAAGGGAACCGATGTCCACAGCCACTGCTACAGGCAAGGCAGGGTGATCTAAAGCTTTGGGTCTCTCCCTAGCCTTGATGCTGCCATTGTGAGGAGCTGTGCAGATGCCTTTACAGCCTCCAATTAACCTGTGGGTCAGATCATGCAGAAAGTGCCCAACGAGAGTCAGAAGCTTCTGGATCAGTAGGCAGCAAGTGTAACAGAGCTGAAGGTGAGCCTTTGCTCCCCAAGAACACCGGGGACAGGACTTTAGTGGGGTCAGTGCTAGAGCAGGGAGCAGAGTGGTGGAACAGGCCCCTTTCCCTCAGGCCTTCCTGGCCTTCCGGGATCCTCTGACAAGTGCAAGAGGATTAAGTTTGGCGGTTTTAATTCTGAGAGTTATTCAAGTGATCTTTCTAATCCTGCAACAACAGACACAACTTCAGACCTCACTTCAAACCAGATATCATCCTTTGTTGTAATAAGAGGTCAAATCCCTCCTTATTTAAGATTTCCTTTTATCACACCATCTATAGTTGAGGTGGAGGAACCTCAAGTAACTGCTCAAGTCCGGTCATGAACAAATAGTGCTTGATGACAGATTGCTTGTGACTTAAGAATCGGTGAGTTATTGATATCACCATATCGGAGTTTTCTCAGGGACAAGTTTCTTCATTCTCTAGTCTCTTATAGTACAAAAAAATCACCTGCAGTTGTTTCATACTATTCAACATCTTCTGCAATTTCAGGACATGGAGGATTGATGCAAAGAGGTTTTCTTAATATTCCTCAATATCCTCTGGAACAGGTTTTTTTTTTTTAAATATTATTCTGGACCTGAAGATGATCAGCAAATTTCTGAAGAAGAAATTTACAAAGGAGGTCTTTTGATCTTTACTGGAATTTATATAGGATTTATGTTGCTTTCCAAAAGACTGAACTGAACTGAGAATAATGGAAATATTGTGCTTTATGTGGAGATTTCTCTTCTTGAAGGCCATGGAATAGTATTTTACCCTTTGTAAGTACAGTTATATGCCTGAAAATCTCCTCTGACTTGCTGTGTTCATAAAAAGGTAAAGGTAGTTCCCTGTGCAAGCAACAGTCATTTTCGACCCTGGGGTGACGTCGTATCATGACGTTTTCACGGCAGACTTTTTATGGGGTGGTTTGCCATTGCCTTCCCCAGTCATCTACACTTTCCCCCCAGCAAACTGGGTACTCATTTTATCGACCTCAGAAGGATGGAAGGCTGAGTCAACCTTGAGCTGGCTACCTGAACTCAACTTCCGCCGGGATCGAACTTAGGTCATGAGCAGAGCTTAGAACTGCACTACCACTGCTACTACTGCTACTTATCCAGTTTATAAACTGCCCTCCCCCAAAGGGCTGAGAATGCTGTACATTGCAATTAACACATACAATAAATTAATTAAACATCCATTAAATTAATCAGTTTACAGAATGAAACCATTAAAATACAGACTGATCAGTGATGGCATTCAGTATCTTTGCAGCTTCTTTCCTTTGAGACATATTTTCTTAACTTTGCATTCTTGGTTCTACCACTGATGTGTTCTGATTAATGCAGCCAACATTGAAGTGTTTTCTGCTTATTGTGGTTCATCTGGGATGGGCTCTCATTCTGTGGAAATTTCAGTTGTAAACTGTCTTCTCAGACGTGATGCTGTGCAGCAGATTGAGCCACTATCTGTGAAAAGTTCTCTTTTGTTATAGTCTCTGGGTCAGGTAATGTATTTATCCTGTAAACACTTAGTTGGTGGTAGACAGCAGTAAACTCAGTGAAGGGTTTTTACACAGCTTAGATTTCAGTTAATGCCATTGAAGTTTGTTTTCTAGAAACATAAAGGTAAAAAATCTTACTTTGACAACTATTACATTTCACAAGAAGACTGAAATTTGATATCTGAGTCCAGTAGCTATGTCCTATTATGGCATTTTGTGTAAAATTGTTTCATTGTTTTGTACCTTTTTATGTGACTATTAATTGTATATATTATAGCTAATTAATGTATATTATTATTACCTGTGTCCTGACTTCAGCTAAGCTTGAATTGAACTGAGGATTTAGACTGCTTTTAATAGCTTATCTAGATGTTTGTTGACTTGCAGGAAAAATCAGCTGCTCTTCATAAATCTAGGAAGAAGCTGAAAGATGAATTTACTTTCTCAGATGATCAGGAATCAGCTGGCTTCATTTACCCATATAATGATCTCTTGGTTTGGGCAGTATTGATGAAAAGGCAAAAGATGGCCATGTTCTTTTGGCAGCATGGAAAGGAAGCAATGGTCAAGGCAGTGGTGGCTTGCAAACTCTACAGGGCCATGGCTCATGAAGCCAAGCAAAGTAACATGGAGGATGATACATCAGAAGAGCTGAAGAAGTATTCAAAGTAGGGGTTCTCCCTTCACTTGAGTTTATAAAGATTTAAAATGTTCAGAATGGTTTAAATATTTTCCTTTCCAACTAGGATTGTGTAAATGTATGTGCTTGGAGAACTGAAGGAAGTCCTTTGGTTTAACAAGCAAATTAATAAGTGGCTGGGCTTTCCTGGAATGGAAATTGGATGGTGAAAGGTGCCAACAAGTTGCAGCCAACTTACAGTAGCCCTGTAAGGTTTTCAAGGCAAGAGGAGTACATTCATTCCAACGGGTGCTCTCCCAACTAAGAACTGACCAAGACTGACCCAGTTTAGCTACTGATCTCTGATGAGATCAAGCCAGCCTGGTTGCAGCTTAATGAGAAGAAAATGAGTTATTCCTGGAAAAAAAAATATTTATATACATTGTTTCTTACCATCAAGATGGTGTGTGTGTGTGTAATTAGAATAAATTAAAAGAGCTATCAGACAGTAAGACAGACAGTAAAATCCTAGAAATAAACTCTTAACACAATTAAAATATTAATTTCAGCCTAAATTAGAAACTTCTCAAAAGGGACCATAATTTAATAAAAAGGTATAAATTCAATAAAAGGTAAAATTTTGTACATCCTATAAAATTATACATGGCTTTCTCTGTAAAGGTGCTCTAGAGAGCTGTGGCTGCTATAGAAAAAGCCACAACCACATTACTTATAAATGAGATGTTCTTCTTAATTTTTTTTAAAAAATATGTATTTGAAAAGGTTTAAATAAAGAGTCTGATGCATTGCTTCTGAATTCTTATATTGGTCATGTAGGTAAAAGGGTTCCTCCGCCCTCCACTGCTAGGATCATAAAGGCTATTTTCTTGACTTCTGTACTCCCTAATATGGCAGCATTTGTCATGCATAGCACCAAAACAAAGCTCAATGACTTTAAACAGAGTTATAAAAGAGCAAAGTCTAAGTCCAGTAGCACCTTAAAGACCAATAAGATTTAAGGTCAAAACTCCTTTTGTCAGAAAACTTATGCCCTGAAAATCTTGTTGGTCTTTAAAATGCTACTGGACTCAAATGCTGATCTTCTACTGCAGAGCAATATTCTACCCACCAGAAACCGTCTTCATAGATTTAGAATTATGCTGTCTTTAGTGGTTAGCACAAAACATTGCAAAAAAAAAAATTGAGCACTCTCTCCAGTGTGCACCAAACTCTCCAAGTAACTCTCAGTGACCCATCCCTGGGGATAAAACCCCCACCATTTGCCTATATTCATTGTTCCCTTTTACTTACTGTAGCTGGTTACAACTTTCACTTCTCAATAGATAGATAGTAGAAATTATGGGGTTTTCCTCATTATTTTCTTCATTGCCCTAATTTTTGAAGTACTGTATATGTCATGGACCCCATCAGTTCTGTGACTTGTAGATTGGGAATTCTGTGACTGGAACAGTTGCATCTTGTAGGTTTACCAACTGCAGGGGGACATTCTCAGGCATTATGTATTGGTAGAGCAGATATCCTCATTCTTTACATCACTGCTGTATCAGCCAAAGCTGGTATGAGCCTACAAGCACCGCAGCTCCATTGTAAATTACATAGCTCTGCTATGAGCTGACTCAAATGTTCAGGTGCAGACAGAAGTCGAGCTCATGAACTATAGACAGAGAGGCCAACATGGAATGATTCTTGTTTTTTATAGTTACTAAAAATTCTCTAACCTAAACTAGAGACATGTGACAAGTGGGTAATCATTTTAGATGGAAAGCATCCAACCCCAAGGCTGAGATTAAAGCTGTTTTGTTTTCCAGCAGGCAGTATCTCCCTCAACAATCCACCTTCCTTTTTTTAAAGCTCTTTACTCCTCCCATGAGTTTTAGTAAGCCAAGTTCTGCTATCAGTATATTTCTTTTATATGCTGAACTAGGTAAATCCATTGGTTTGACTCTGAAGAAGCTTGGGATCTTTATGAGGCTCCATATGAGTGTAACCATGCTACTGAAATCAATGTGAATTCTGCCATGGGCATTGTAAGTGATCATCAATAAGCCACACAAAAGGAGGCTAGTAAAAAAAAGTATAGAATTATTTTAGAAGAATTTGCCTTTTTTCTGTACAATAGGGAAATTACGATGTCATATGTGGAGGTACTCCTGTTACTTCAAAACAATGCCCGTTAGAATGAATGAAATTTGTTTAATTACTTGCCATGGTTATTTTTGCTGTATCAGTAGTCTAAAATTTGCAGTGTTTTTCATCTGCTTTCTCTTTGTTTTTGCAGTGAGTTTGGGCAGCTTGCTCTAGATGTGTTGGATAATGCATTCAAACAGAATGAGCAGATGGCCATGAAGCTGCTGACA
Source organism: Heteronotia binoei (assembly GCF_032191835.1). Lineage (NCBI taxonomy): Eukaryota > Metazoa > Chordata > Lepidosauria > Squamata > Gekkonidae > Heteronotia > Heteronotia binoei. The sequence continues at coordinate 41,132 of NW_026800012.1, read as the reverse complement.
TATCAGCTGAAGAACTGGAGTAATTCAACATGCCTGAAGCTGGCTGTGTCAGCTGGTTTATTACCTTTTGTATCCCACACATGTACACAGATGCTCTTGACCGACATGTGGATGGGGCGCTTGAAGATGAGGAAGAATTCCTGGCTTAAGGTAACTCACTTCTTAGCAGTGCCATAGTCTGACGTGCAGAAGGGAGCGATATTAAGGTTGGTGCCAATAAGGTGCTAGTTTATGTGGTGACCTCAAAGTGGCACTACACATCAAGGGTCTCTCTTGCTTCAATTTTATAGTATAATTTTTGAAGTAAAAGTCCATTATGAAATAAAGGAAGTCATTGCATGAGAAAATTCTCCACTAGAATCAAAAGTTAGATTTTACGAACAGGGTAGCATGGACCAGATCTGCTGTGATCCTAGGTCTAGTTCACATGTTTCATCCTTCCTGCAAGGTATTCTATTCATCACTAGATATGGTTCAGCATGTGTGAACCTGGTGGTCAAAGCAGCAATTCTGGTAAACAATGCAACATTTATCACAGTCATGATACTGACAAAAATTACTACCAGTGCTACCAGCTATTGCCCAGTTGATACTGTGGGTTCTATGCATAAATTCATGGCAAGGCTCAGCCAAGAATGCTCATACTGAAGAAATGGGTTGTTTTCTTCTCCTACTCTGTTGAGCCACTGGGTGGAGATCAGGAGCGCTGAGCTCAAGACAGCATGTGACTCTGAAGGTTGGGTTCACTGGATGAAGAGGGTGCCAGTTAACTACTCACTGTGCGCTGGCATGTTTTTTCAGATCTTGCATTAAAATGTGAGTATTGCTATTTCTTTGTTGCTATTTGGCCATAACTACAGTTATAGAGGACAAGGTCATAAAATGCATGTAGATTTTTCATCATGTTATACAGGCAGGAATGAAGCAGATGAGTCACTAAAAACAAATTGTACCCTGTGAAGATTTCTTGCAAGGTACTCCTCTCTGTTTCTTGATGTCTCTTGGAAAGCATTGCCTTCTAAGAATATTGTAAGGAAGGCAGAGTACCTTGCACTTCCGTAAACCATTAAAAAAAATCTTCGCTGCTATCCCACAGCAGCATTTTCATTCTTTTTCTGCCAAAACAAACAGATTTAAAAGTTCTTATGCATGACTCAATCATAACTTTCAAATCAACAGTGGCTACTGCTTTTTGCTGTGTTGTTCTCGCATTGTGATAATGAATTTTCAGTCCTTCCCCACTCAAAAGCAATTGTCTCCTGGATACATTTAGGTGTGTTCTGGATTTTTTTGTTGTTGCTTATGCTGGTTTTTCCCCTCCCCCCTTCCTCAGAGATGACTTCTCATTCTTAGTACTAGAGGAAGGAAAAGTAGGAGTACTGAATGAATTAGTATTCATATTTTTTTTAAAGGTGATTCTGAGTATTCTTTTACCTCCTACTATTTTGATGCTGGAATTTAAAAGCAAGGCTGAAATGTCTCATGTACCTCAGTCACAAGATTTCCATCAGTTCACGTGGTACCATGGTGATCCCAGCATCTCCAGTGGAAAAGAAGACCTCTCATTGGTTAGTAAGGTGCTAGACTTAACATTTCATTTTACTAAATATGGATAGGTCCAGGGATTTAATTATGGAACAGTTTGTGTTAAAATGTTGTAGTTTTAAGATGCGATTCTGCTTCTGTTATAGTGTGTTAGAGATCTATCAACCTGCAGTTCCCTTTGTGTTTGAAGGAGGCAGGGGCAGACCAAGATGTTAAAACAGCCCTGGCGTGAGGTCAGCCAAATTGTCATGGGACTGGCAACCCTGCAAGGGCTACAACTCAACCTAGGGTTGCCAGGTCTGTGTTGGAAAATACCTTGAGACTGTGGGGATGAAGCCAGGAGAGGGTGGGGTTTGGGGAGAGAAGGGGCTTCAGCATGGTACAATGTCATAGAGTCCACCCTTCAAAGCAGCCATTTTCTCCGGGGGAGCTGATCTCTGCCATCTGGAGATCAGTTGTAAAAGCAGATCTCCAGGCCCCACCTGGAGGCTGGCAACCATAACTCAATCCCAGGTAGTTGCAGTGCTGACAAGCAAAAAGTGATGGGTTGCCCAGTGAACAAACACTTGTTATCTGCATTGTTACAGCCAGGGTCAAAGCCAAGACCTGCTTGTTCATGGCTATCAGTGACCCTCCAGGAAGGATGACCTGAAGGGGCTGAGGTTAGTGAGTTTATGGTAACGGTTTTAGAACTAGAAGGGGAAAATGTTTATTGCTTATGTACTGTATTACAAAAAGGGAGGGAGGGTCTTCCTCTAGACCAGGAGTGTCAAACACATTTTTATGAGGTCCAGATCTTACATAAATGTGACCTTGTTGGGCTGGGCCATGTGTGTCATAAAATGTAATGCCAGGTAGCGGTGATATAAACTTTATAAAGGATACAGACAAACAAAAAGATCTTTTTTTTAAAAAAAACTTAAAATAAAACATGCTTAAAACATTAGCACTCATTGGTCTTGAAAGTGCTTTCTATCTATCTATCCCATGTGATCCAGGGAACTGGGAAAAGGAAGCTCTGGCTGTTTCCTTTCTTCCTTCCTCAGGGGACTGGGGGGAAGGGGAACCTCAGCCAATAGAAGGAAGAGAGGTTTGACTTAGTAGCTCTGTTGTGCAGTTGGGAGAACCTGGCAAAACAAGCTATTCCTTCCCAAGGGAGGAGCCTCAGCCAATGGAGAAAATAGAGAATCTGCTCTGTAGCTCCTGTGTTATTGAGCAAGCATAGCAAGGCAAGCTGTGAGGAAGCAAGAAAGAGGGAGAAGGAAGCAGATGACAGTCAGTTGATTGGGGGCCTGATAGGAGTCCTCTGGGGGTGTGATTTGACACCCGGCCCATTACTTTATGAGTTGCTTCCCATTTCTTCATATAGCAACATTCACCCAAAGGCTATTCTGACATATTGGGTAGCCTGTGATATAGTTATTGCAATGGAACAATCTATTTCATGCTGTGATATTTATGTGTGTTAGTTTAGTACCATGAGATGGAGTTCCTGGTTATTAGTTAGAACTGTAGACTGCATGGTCTCCCTCATCCTGAAATCATTTACTCCCATACCTATATCTTCTTGCTAATGAATTGATGTTGTTTTGAACACATTAGTAGGAGTGCGCAAAAAAAAAAAATCAGGATTTTTCAGGTTCCGGTATATTGGTATTTTTTGATATTCCCAAATCCCAATACCAATATGATATTTGGAATCAAGATTTTTGACAACCCAGAGTTTTTTCCAGCTCTATTATATCCTATGGGGACCATTATAGTCAATATTCCCCATACAATATAATGGGGAGATGTTCCAGGGGTATCCTGAGGGATGGAGGGGCCCTCTTATATGAATACTGTGTACAATTCTGGTCACTGCACCTCAAAAAAGATATTATAGCATTGGAAAAAGTGCAGAAAAGGGCAACTAGAATGGTTAAAGGTTAAAACGCTTGGGGCTCTTTAGTTTGGAGAAACGTCGACTATGGGGTGACATGATAGAGGTTTACAAGATTATGCATGGAATACAGAAGGTAGAGAAAGAAGTACTTTTCTCCCTTTCTCACAATATGAGAACTCATGGGCATTCAATGAAATTGCTGAGCAGTCAGGTTAGAACTGATAAAAGGAATTACTTCTTCACCCAAAGGGTGTTAACATGTGGAATTCATCAGTGGCTATTAACCACAGCTTATTGTTGGAACTCTCTGTCTGGAGCAGTGATGCTCTGTATTCTGGTGCTTGGGAGGGGCACAGTGGAAGGGCTTCTAGCCCCACTGGTGGACCTCTAGATGGCACTTGGGTTTGTTTGGGTTTTTTTGGCCACTGTGTGACACAGAGTGTTGGACTGGATAGGCCATTGACCTGATCCAACATGGCTTCTCTAATGTTCTTATAGGTAGAGGCACCAAATTTGCAACATAGCTGCTTGTGCCTCTCCACAAAATAACCACCAAGCTTCAAAAAGATTGGACCAGGCAGTCCAATTCTATGGGGCCCCAAAGAAGGTGTCTCCATTTTTCATTGTTTCTGCAAGCTGAGAGCAAATTCTGAAGGAATTAAAAGGGACAGAGATCCATTTAATTGCCCTTTAAATGCAGTTATTGGGCATTCCTGGACAGTCCAAAATATTTGGATAAATATATTTTGGATAAATATTTTGGATAATTTTCTATATTGGATTTCTGAAAATACACTCTGGTCTGTATTTGGTTGAGAAAATAACCCCCCAAATACCAATGGTTGTTGGGGGGTTTTCTCAGGTACAACCAAATGCGCATCCCTACACACTAGCATCTCCTGAGTGAATTTAAAAGTAGACATCTGACAGAGTACTATATTCCAGATTTGCATGCCTTTACTCCTTGAGTACGCTTGCTGCTGGTTGTTACTGGTTTGGGCTTTATTAGTTTGTTTTCAATTTTAAATTCTTACTCGTCTTAATAATAAATGAAATATATCATTATATTTAACATATTTTGACATTTCCCACTAGATGAACAGATTGTTTATACCTACCCCATGTCATCTGTTCCAGTTCAAAACAGTAACCTTAGAATGACCCTTTATATTTACAGTTTAAATCTGCCTGTTAAACACATGGTATGGTTCACTATAAATAATATTATTCTCTGTGTGTGTATCCACAAAGTTTCAATATATTTTGCTTTTTGCTTATGAATGTAAATTGAATAATAAAAAATTGCTTATGCAGCTGGATGATATTTGTTAACACTTAATCCATATTTCTTTATAAAGAATGATTATGATTTAGAGAGAGGAAAGGAGAAACAAGATGAAAAGCAGTCTTTTCCTATCAACAATGAACAGGGAAACCTTCCTCAAACTAGGAAAATCTACGAATTCTACAATGCCCCAATTGTCAAGTTCTGGTTTCACACGGTCAGTTACTATTTATATTGTAGACATATTTATTCAAATTGCAATATGGAGGACAAACCATTTCATATAGCACTAAAATGAACATAATCTTTACAGAGAATGACACACCAACAAAAAAATAATTTTGGCATTTTAATTACTTAAAAATCTGCCTAATTAAAAAAAAAGAGTTGTATTCTAAAAAAAGGGGAGGGGAATGGATCCAACCCTGCATTGTGTGAGTTGAAGGGCCCTCCAGCTTCTGCAAGAAGGGGGGCAATCTTCATAAATTCAATTTTCTCTCTTCAGCTGCCTTTGCCATATTCCATCCTGCTCCCAAAGGCTGGTTGTCAGGAGGAGAAACTCCATCTTACTTGAAATTTAACGATTTTCTTCATAGTTTTGAGAGATGCTATTATGCTCGACTTCATATACCTGAAAACGTTGCACTAGCAAGACAAAGAAACTATTCAAAGATAATTTATACTGGTTTTGTTCTATTTATTCTAGTGACTGGCAACATAACTATATGTGGTGCTGAAGTGCAATCTAATAAATTTAGTATATCATATTTGTTCTTTTTTCATGTTAGTCTGTCTGTCTTCATAGGGCTGATTCACGTAAAACCTTTTCACCTCTTCTGCCATATGTGTGCTCATTTCAACAGTTGAAATTTGTGAAACTGAAACTTGTGGATCTTGTCTATGTCAGCTTCCATAATTACAGAACAGGGGTGGTCTTAGCCATAGGGTAAAAAGGCAGGTGCCCTGAGGTCCCACTCTGGAAGGGACCCTGACCCCCCCATAGCCCTGCCCCCCTGAGAAAAGGGAGAAGATCAGGCTCCTACCACCAAAACCAGCAAGAACCCCTGATGCAGAAACATATTTACCTGTTCTTGATTATCTTGAAAGTTGAAACAGGAGCTCCTTTCATGCCTTTAGTACTTTTTATGCATTCCATAAGTGAGTTGGGGGGAGCTGTCTGTTTACACAGGATGTGTAAACAGACAGCCCCCACCCCCCAATACTTATATAGCTGTCTATTTACACAGGATGTGCATTGTGTGTTCTGTAGATGGCCTATTTAGCATTCCTCATGCTATTCACTTATACTGTCTTGGTGAAGATGGACTCAACACCCAGTGTGCAAGAGTGGCTTGTCATCATCTATATTTTCACCACCTCCATTGAGAAAGTCAGAGAGGTAGGCTCTTTGTTTCATTCTGATTTTGCTGCTGTCCATGTCTATTGCAGGAATTAAGAATATTGGTATATATTTATGTGGGGAAAGAACATTACCTTGAATCAAATTATGTCATGATTCATGAAGAAAAAAAATCACTAGAAGTCCACATTTTAGTAGCTGGCTGAAATTAGACTTCCATCTTGGATCATACTGAAAGGGAGTGTTGGGTGGTTGTTAGGCTTCCCAACCCTCCTGCCCTGGTGGGGGACCCCAGGATTTCCAGCCTCTTCCCCCGCTCCCCAAAAAACCGGAAGCGGGGGAAGGGGGGAAATGGCGCCAAGGAGCGCGGCAAAAGCCCCATCTCGGAGCGGGCGATGGTGCTGCGTGGCTGCCGCCTCTTCTTTGCTCACCGTAGCAGAGCAGCTAAGATGAAGCCGAGAAGAGGCGGCAGCAGCGCAGCGCCATCGTCCGCTCTGCAGTAAAATCAGAGAAGGGGAGGGTGGACGCAGGCCAGGAGCGTGGCGAGCCGCAAATCTGGGTCCTTCTAGGACCCGGACTCACGGCTCGCTACGCTCCTGGCCTGCCTCCACCCTCCCCTTCTCTGATTTCATGGGCCCAGTCGTCTCGTTGCCTCGGCCTGGCCCGTGGGCTGTGAGGGGGAGGCGTTGGGGGGCCCGCCATGTTGTGGTAACTGCGGGGGGGGCGGCCCCGGCGGCGGCACAGCGGGCAGAGCAGGTGGCCGCAGCTGGTGAGGCAGAAGCCCGGGCTGGGTCCTGCAGAGGGGCCGCCCTGGAAGCAGCCGTTGCACAAGAAGCGTGCGGGGGACGCCATCCCCTCCCCCGCCCGGACCCCTCCTGGCCGCCTGGGGATGCCAACCTCCCGGGGGAGAGACGGGGGGGGGGGCGCTTGGGCCGCTCCTCTCCGAAGCTCTCTCAGTGCCACCGGGCAGGGCAAGGGGATTGCAAGATGCTCCCAAGTGAAGGGATAAATCCAGTCTCTTTTCCTGCTCACCGGCACGATGCACGTGAAGCTGTTGCTGCGTTCAGTTTCTCTGCCATAGGGTTGCCAATCCCCAGGTGGGGGCAGGGGATCCCCCAGTTTGGAAACCCTCCCCCCCATCAGGGTCGTCAGAAAGCGGGAGGAGGGGAGGGAAATGTCTGCTGGGCACTCCATTATTCCCTATGGAGATTTATTCCCATAGAAAATCATGGAGAATTGATCCGTGGGTATCTGGGGCTCTGGGGGGGGCTGTTTTTTTGGGGTAGAGGCACCAAATTTTCATTATAGCATCTAGTGCCTCCCCCCAAAATACCCCCCAAGTTTCAAAAAGATTGGACCAGGGGTCCAATTCTATGAGCCCCAAAAGAAGGTGGCCCTATCCTTCATTATTTCCTATGGAAGGAAGGCATTGAAAAGATGTGCCATCCCTTTAAATGTGATGGCTGGAACTCCCTTGGAGTTCATTTATGCTTGTCACACCCTTGCTCCTGGCTCCGCCCCTAATGTCTCCTGGCTCCACCCCCAAAGTCCCCAGATATTTCTGAAATTGGACTTGGCAACCCTAGCGGTTGTTTTTTTGAAGCACTTCAAAGATTATTTATCTTGTAGGTGCCATTTGAATGAATAAAAACTGGCATAAAATTACAACTGCAACATTTTTGTTTGGAGTTCTAGTGGAAACAACCAGTGCTTTGGCTACTGATCCATTAGGCTTTTATCATTTCAGGAAGACAGTTTATCAAGTCCTTCACAGTTTAGCCACTATGCTATTCTGCTCTTTCATGTTCAGATGCGCAACTTCTGGCATCTGTATCAGACTTTATTCTTAATGATACACTTGGAGTAGACCCTGTTCAGCCCCAGTAATACAACCTTCTTTCTCCATGGTGTGGAAATAGGAGGCATGATTAATCTGTAACCTGGTTTTTCTGTTGGCTCATGGAATATATTATACTTTTATGATGATACTGTTTAATTTGTTTTGGTTTACTAAATAATTTTTTTGCTGGATATTGTGTCTTATGCATGGTCAGTGAACTTCTCTGGACATAGTTTTCCTTTTAGATTTTATCAGTTAATTAGTGTGCCCTTAGGAGTTAATTCCTCTAAATATTATTTCACATAGGAGTAGCAATACCATTCAGTTCAGTGGGACTCATAGGCATGCACTTATTTATACAAGTCATTGTTTTAGGTTTGCAGGCCATGATTTTAAAAACATTCTTTCATTTGTGGCCTATCAGTTTGATCTTAGCAGGGTGTAGTTAAGCTCTGCCATATAGTATGTTAAGAATCTTATGACTTTCCAAAGATTGCACTTCTCGCATTTGTTTTAACAAAGCTGAAAAAGCCCTTTAGGGCACCTTTCTTGTTGAAGAAATAATCTGCCATTTTCCACTTCTCAATTTCCAAAACTTCCTTTTCAGGATTGGCATGCCCTTGGCAAAAGAGAAGGATATGTTCTTTTCTCTTTGTACCTAAGTAAACTAATTTATTACTTCAGTTATATGGGCTGGTTTGTTTTTGTTTCCATGCCTTCTGGGGCTTATTCAAGGTTTATCAAAGGTTACAACCTTTTCTTTCCATTTCACCAAAACTCTAGTTTATCTTTTTAAACATTCATGTCTACCAGTCCAGGATTGTCAATTCCCAGTTGGCCACAGGGGGATCCCCTGGTTTGGGGGCCCTCCCCCCCACCCCGCTTCAGGGTTATTAGAAAGTGTGTGTGTGGAAATGTCTGCTGAGCTCTCCATTATTCCCTATGGAAACTAACCTCCATAGGGTATAATGGAGAATCGATCCATGAGTATCTGGGGCTCCGGAGGAGCTCTTTTTTGAAGTAGAAGCACAAAATTTTCAGTATAGCATGCGGTGCCACTCCTAAAAAAACAACAAAAATCCCAAGTTTCAAAAAGATTGGACTGGGGTCCAATTCTATGAGCTCCAAAAGAAGATATCCCCATCCTCCATTATTTCCAGTGGAAGGAAGGCATTTAAAAGGAGCATGGTCCCTTTAAATGTGATGGCCGGGAATCCCTTTGGAGTTCAATCATGCTTGCTACAACCTTGCTTCCGGCTCCAATCCCAAATTCCCCAGATATTTACTGAGTTGGATCTGGCAACCCTAAATTGCACCTTTTACTTTCTTTATTAGAATCATCTAAACCAAAAGCAGAAATACATTTTGGCAGGAACTTTAACAATTTGCTGAGTGTAGAGTCTTTAAGGAATGAGTGAATGATACAACTCAAACATAGGCAGAAGATGGAACTCTGATATTGTTTTGCTGCATTTTTTCCATATTGTGGATAAACGAGTCAAACGTTTTCCTGATCTTGTGCCCCAAAACTGGCTAATTTCCCTGATCCCCTGACAGATCTAAAAATCTCCTGAAAACCCCAGTTGTTTTGCCACCACTTGCCTCCTGGCAGCCTTTTAGAGATGCCTGAAATTTCTACTCAGAAGAATGTACTATTAGGATCTGTTAAAAGAAAGATTTGATCAGTTGGCCCACCATCACACTAGCTCACACTAACTCATGCTAGCTTACACTAACTCAACTTAAAGGAAACACTACCTGCAACCTACAGCAAAGTAGAATCATAATATTTAATTCTCAACCTGGCCCTAAATGTAGATTGTTAAATCCTCAAAGGACCATGTATCCAGAAAGAATATTATTCTGCAAGCTTAGAGGTATGCCTACAATCTGAAAAATGACAGAATGATCTCGGTCCGTATCCAAGGCAAACCATTCAATATCACAGTAATCCAAGTCTATGCTCCAACCACTGATGCAGAAGAGGCTGAAGTGGACCAGTTCTATGAAGATCTAGGCCGGGGTCAGACGCACATAAACTGACGAGATGGGCATGGATGAAAGCCAGATGCATGTCGGATTTTATGCAGTTGTCCAAACATCAGCATCTGGCAATGGTCGTTGGCTCGTTCGTGTCCTGAACTGCCACAACTGAGATGCGGACTTTTTTGATAGTACATTAAATCCAGAATAAGAATGCTTCTGATGACTCCCGCGTGTACTTTCTATGTTTGAACGCTCCATTGTAGCCGACTCGTTGCAAGTGCACATCCGCTTCCCTGCGAGAGCCCACTCCAAATGATATCATTGCGCCAGCAATTGTTGACTCAGCCTTCCATCCTTCCGAGGTCGGTAAAATGAGTACCCAGCTTGCTGGGGCGGGAGGGAAGTGTAATGACCGGGGAAGGCAATGGCAAACCACCCCGTAAAAGGTCTGCCGTGAAAACTTTGTGAAAGCAGCGTCACCCCAGAGTCGAAAACGACTGGTGCTTGCACAGGGGACCTTTCCTAAATGGGGGGGGGGCAAATCACCCACCTTTGCTGTCTCCCCGCCAGGCAGAGAGACAGCAAAGAGAGTTGCTGTGCGCCCCCCCATTTAAACACCACAGCGGGGTGTTTAAAGGGGGGGGGGAGGAAGATCCCGCATCTTTGCTATCTCTCCGCCAGGTGGAGAGACAGCAAAAAGAGTTGACGTGTGCCCCTCCCATTTAAACACCACGGCGGGATGTTTTAATGGGGGGGGGGGGAGAAAGATCCTGCACCTTTGCTATCTCCCCGCGAGGCGGAGAGATAGCAAAGAGAACTCCTGGGCTTCCCTTTCGTTTCTGGGTGTTTAAATGGGGGGGAGGGTCAGATCGCCCACCTTTTCTGACACCTTTAAAAAAAAAAAGCCAAGCACGATATCCCATGGTACTGTGCTTGTGCGAGTGTGAAATGCCATCTCAAAAAATGAGGTCCGGTTGAGCACTCTGATCGACCAGCGACGGGACCCACATAGGATAGAACGATAGCCTGGCTGTTGTCTGATTGGGAAATTGGTTGTGCGGATTATAATAGAGGCGCGTTGCAGATGGATTTAATGGTGAGTGTGACCGCACCCCTACAACACCTTCTAGAATTAACACCAAAAAAAGACTGGAATGCCAAAGTAGGAAGTCAAAAGGTAACTGGAACAACTGACAAGTTTGGCCTTGGAGAACAAAATGAAGCTGGGCAGAGGCTAATAGAGTTTTGTCAAGAGACCAAGCTGGTCATAGCGAACACCCTCTTCCAACAACCTAAAAGATGACTTTACATGTGGACATCACCTGATGGGCAACACAGAAATCAGATTGATTATATACTCTGCTGTCAAAGATGGAGAAGCTCCTTACAGTCAGCAAAAACAAGACCTGGAGCTGACTGTGGCTCAGATCACAAGCTACTCATTGCAAAATTCAAGCTTAAACTGAAGAAAACTGGGGAAGTCGTTAGGCCATTCAGGTTTGACCTTGATCACATCCCTTATGAATATACAGTGAAGGTGAAGAATAGGTTTAAGGAACTAGAGTTGATAGAGTGCCTGAAGAACTATGGACGGAGGTTTATGACTGTTATGTATGTACCTTAAAGTATGTACTTCCTGCTGGCTCATTGCAGCCAGGAAAGCAGAGCTTGGGGACTGTATAAAAATGGGTAGTGAGATCCAAATACCTACTGCCCTGCACCAATCACAGACCCCTGCCTGTTTGAATGAACCAATGGCAGGCTAGTGCGGGAGATTAGAGTTGTATATAGGTTTGGCCCACAGGCCCTTAGTCAGTCTTTGTTGGAAGTAGCCTTCACCATGCTTCCCTTAATAAAGAGCTGTCCTCACTATGATTTTGTCTCTGCAATGCTTTGAACCCACTATATTATAGTGGCGACGAAGGTGGGATCCTGGTAGGTGACGCGGCAACCGGCACCATGCCTTGCAGCAAGCTCCAGCTCTGTGCATCACATCACCATTGCTAACAAGGGTCGCCACACCAGGACAAGAGATGAGTCAGAGCCAAGCTTCCAGCTCCACCAGCACCAGGGAAACAGCTTCTCCGAGGGCCAACCCCGACCAGGCTGTCGTGCCTCGCCCCCATGGGCAACTACCGGAGTTCAACCCCAATCAACCCGAAAGGTGGAACCGATGGGTGAAGCAACTCAACTTCTACCTCCTCTACCATGACGTCAAAAATGAACGGAAGCAGAAACAGCTTTTGCTTAGCCTCTGTGGAGAAGACACACTGGTGCTGGCAGAGAACCTGATGTTGCCAGTGCAACTGACTGATGACACTTCCACATGCAAGGTCATTACAGAGAGGCTCACAGAGCATTTTTCACCCGCGCCGACACAGCCCTGTGACTAGAATACCACAAGAGGATACAGAATGTCAGCAAGACCGCTTTGACCTTCTTAGCTGAACTGCGCTGCCTGGCCCGAAATTGTGATTTCGCGAGCCTCGATGAAGCGCTGTTGTGCTGTTTCGTGGCCTCCACGACAAGAAGCTACAGGCCAAACTGACGAGACACAAGAAGCTTATGCTGGCAGACGCCCTGGACAAGGCATCCGCATACGAGAAGTCACATAAGGAGCGGTGTACCATTGCAATGAACCAAGTCGCCAGCAGGTCTAACTCAGAAGACTCCAGCAAGGAAGACGCACTTCAGACATGCCAGGCCCCGAATCGCCAACAGCCACATGCCACTGACCCTACCTCAACGGGAGGATGCGCGAGCTGCAGGGAAGCCCACGAGCGCCGTTCCTGCAAGTTTTGGAACGCTGTCTGCCGCACGTGTGAAAAAACGGGGCACCTCGCACAGATGTGTCAGTCGAAGTTGCTGCGCCCTGGCGGAAAACCGCGACAGAAAGATGGCCACCGCCATGAAGTCACATTCATGGAGGACATCCCTGCGCTCACCGAGGCGAGGGACCCGGTATGCCAGCTTCCCATGCCCTCCCCGGCCAAGTACAAGGTGACTATACTCATAGCAGGCAGGCCCTGCCAGATGGAAGTTGATTCGGGGGCGGGCCAGATAGTAATATCAGCCTGGACATTCAGGGAACTGTGCCTGAAAAGGGAAGCCCAGTTGAGCTCATCCCCCTTTGTAGTCCGGGACTTTCAGAAGAGGGAGGTCGCAGTACTGGGAGTAGGAAATGTCCATGTCAAGTATTGGGATGGTCCTGGTTCAAGGCCCTGGGAATCCGGGTAACCGGCATCCATCACATGCCCACGCCCTCCCAGACTAATTTCCAGAGGGTGTGCAAAGAATTCCCTGCCATTTTTGACAGCAGCCTGGGTACCTACATGGGAGAACCAGTGACCCTACAACTAAACCCCAATGTGCAGCCTATTAGATTGAAGGCCCAGCAGGTGCCCCTGGTGTTAAAGCCCAAGATAGAGGAGTTGGATCGCCTCATGGCTCAAGGGATACTGGAGCCGGTGGCGAATGCCAAATGGGAAACCCCCATAGTCACTCCAGTAAAGCCCAATGGCAGCATGCACATTTGTACAGATTACAAATGTACGATAAACAAGGCACTGCAAGGCCATGCTTATCTGGTGCTGCTGGTGGGTCATGTGTTGGCCTTGCTGGCAGGAGCAAAGATTTTTGAAAAGCTAGATTTGGCTTAGGCTTATCAGCAGCTTCCAGTAGACGCCGCCACTGCAGACCCCCAGACTATCGTCACACACAGGGGGGCTTTCAGGGTCAAACAGCTGAAGTTCGGCATCAGCATGGCCCCTGGAATCTTCCAGAACTTAATGGACTCTCTCCTTAAAGGCATTCCCAGGGTCCAGCCGTTATTCGATGATTTGCTGATCGCCACAGCCACGGAGGAGAAATTCGCATCCTGCCTCCTAACAGTATTACAGTATCACTCAATGCACAGCAGCCAAGAAGGTCAGAGCGCCTGCTCCGGCTGCAACACCACTGAGGATGTTCTCCGCAGCTGAGAATGAAATGTCTGGAAGGAAAACTTTCTCCAGTAGAACACGACACTTGAGCCCGAAAGATTCTACAAACCCTAATGATGTTACCAGCCATGAAAACCTGAAATCTTTGATAGTATTACAGCGGTTCGACTGGGCAGGGTTGAACGTCAAGAGAGAGAAATGTGAATTGAGGGTTAGCAGCATTGACTTCCTGGGCTACAGGGTGGATGAGCAAGGGATTCACCCAGCAAGGGACAAAATCAGGGCGATTTGTGATGCACCAGTGCCCAGGAACAAGGCGGACCTACAATCATTTTTGCGACTTCTAAATTTCTACCACGCCTTCCTTCCCCACAAGGTGGCAGTAGCAGAACCTCTGCACCGCCTACTGGACAAAAGGGCTCTGTGGGTTTGGGGTCGCCGGCAAGCCTTGGCATTTCAGAAGGTAAAAGACATTTTGACTTCCAACAGCTTGCTGGCACACTTTGACGAGCGGCTGCCAGTCGTCTTGGCCTACGATGCGTCATCCTATGGGGTGGGGGCGGTCTTAGCTCATGTGCTGCCGGATGGCTGCGAGGTCCCATGGCATACTATTCCCGAACCTTGCAAAAGCCGGAGCGCAATTACGCGCAGATTGACAAGGAGGGTCTGGCTATAGTTGCAGGGGTAAAGAAATGTCATGACTATTTGTGTGGCCGGCCCTTCACAATACACACAGACCGCAAGCCCTTGCTAGGACTGTTTGCCCCCAACCACCAGATGCCACAAATACTTTCACTGCGAGTCTTGCAGTGGTCCCTCTTCCTTGCAGGGTACCAGTACGGCCTATGCTACCGACTGGGGAAGGCAATGGGCCATGCAGATGCGTTGAGCCAACTGCTGCTGCCTTCCATGGACCCAGATCCTGCCCCAGCTTACCAGATCATGTCATTGGAGTTCCTTCCGGACCGCCGGTACATGCTACGGACATTGCCCGACGCTCCAGGAAAGACAAGATCCTCTTGCGGGTCCTGGACTGGGTGTGGAGGGGATGGCCGGTGGGCCGGGTGGGGTCAAAATTCTCCATGTTTGTATCCTGCCAAGACAAATTTTCTGTATACAAGGGGTGTCTGTTGTAGGGAAACAGGGTAGTGGTACCCCTGGTTTTAAGACAGCGGGTCCTCAGTGCACTACACGAGACACACCCCGGTATTGTGAGCATGAAGGTGCTAGACTGCTGTTATGTCTGGTGCCAGCGATTGATGATGCCATTGAGTCCTGGGTAGCTCGTTGCCAGCCATGCCAGGAGACTCGACCAGCTCCGCCTAGAGCCATAGGTCAACAGTGGGAACACACACGAAACCCCTGTTCCTGCCTGCATTTAGATTTTGCAGGTCCTTCCAGGAACAGGTATTCTTCTTGATCATAGATTCCCACTCCAAGTGGCTAGAGGTAATCCCGGTAGCATCCACTTCCACCAGAGTGGCACTAGGGACGCTCCGAAGGGTTTTTGACATGCACGGGTTGCCAGATACCCTTGTCTTGGACAACGGGATGGCATTCACTTTGGCCGAGTTCCAACACTTTTGTGGCCGAAATATAATAAAGCATATAAGGTCAGCCCCCTTCCATCCTGCCACAAATGGCCAAGCAAAGTGGATGGTGTGGGCTATCAAAGAATCACTCTGCCGCATCGTCCAGAGTGACTGGGAAGCCCACCTAGCCGAATGCCTACTCACCCAACACTACACCCCCAGTACAGTAACCGGCTGAAGCCCAGCGGAACTGCTCATGGGTAGGAGGCTTAACACATTACTAGACCGCATGCATGCGGACTGGGCCCCAAACCTACAGGAGGTACCAGAGACTGTCCGGGTGCCCAGAGGATTTGACACAGCGGATTTGGTGTTAGCTAAAAACTTTGAAGGGGGAGCGGCATGGATACCGGCCCGGGTCTCCAGGGTACTCAGGGGAGCCAGTTTGGTGTAGTGGTTAAGTGTGCAGACTCTTATCTGGGAGAACCGGGTTTGATTCCCCACTCCTCCACTTGCACCTGCTAGCATGGCTTTGGGTCAGCCATAGCTCTGGCAGAAGTTGTCCTTGAAAGGGCAGCTGCTGTGAGAGCCCTCTCCAGCCCCACCCACCTCACAGGGTGTCTGTTGTGGGGGGAGGAAGGTAAAGGAGATTGTGAGCCGCTCTGAGACTCTTTGGAGTGGAGAGCGGGATATAAATCCAATATCTTCTTCTTAATGTATGAGGTCACCTCAGAAGAGGGATTCACAATGAGGTGACACATAGACCAATTATGGCCCCGTGAGGCACCAGAAGGCAGGGTAACAAGCCCCGATAGCTCACCAGTCGACAGTACGGAGGTAGAGATGAAAGAAGCGACTGCCCCGGCGGCTGCGGCTCAACAAACACACGCGCCACAAGGGGAATCGGAACATCTGGCCAGAGCCGAGCATCAGAAAGATCCCGAACCACTGGCCGAGGCTACAACGCTACCAGGCCCCCAGCCCGCTGCAACTGAGGCTGCAACCTCCCCTCATGTGGCCCCAGAACTCAGAAGGTCAACACGCGAGTGGCGCAAGCCAGCATACCTACAGGACTTCGTACAATAGGGCTTGCAAACTTAGGGGGGCGGGATGTTATGTATGTGCCTTAAAGTATGTACTTCCTGCTGGCTCATTGGAGCCAGGAAAGCAGAGCTTGGGAACTGTATAACAATGGGTAGTGAGATCCAAATACCTGCCACCATGCATCAATCACAGACCCCTGCCTGTTTGAATGAACCAACGGCAAGCCAACATGGGAGATTAGAGTTGTATATAGGTTTGGCCCACAGGCCCTTAGTCTTTGTTGGAAGTAGCCTTCACCATGCTTCCCTTAATAAAGAACTGTCCTCACTATGATCTCATCTCTGCAATGCTTTGAACCCACTATATTACAGTGACATTGTACAGAAAGCAGCAATCAGCACCATCCCAAAGAAAAAGAAATGCAAGAAAGCAAAGTGGCTGTCTGATGAGGCTTTACAAATAGCTGAGGAAAGAAGGAAAGTGAAACGCAAAGGTGAAAAGGAAAGATTCACCCAACGGAATGCAGATTTCCAGAGAACAGCAAGGAGAGATAAGGAGGCCTTCCTGAAGGAACAATGCAAAGCAATAGAGGAAAATAATAGAATGGGAAGGACAAGAGATCTCTTCAAGAAAATTGGAGAAATCAAGGAAACATTTTGTGCAAAGATAGCCATGATAAAGGACAAAAATGGTAGGGACCTAACAGAAGCAGAAAAGGTCAGGAAGAGGTGGCAAGAATACACAGAAGAATTATACAAGAAGGATAATGTCCTGGACAACCATGGCAGTAAAATCGATGACCTTGAGTCAGACATCCTGGAGTGTGAAGTCAAATGGGCCTTAGAAAGCATTACTAACAACAAAGTGAGCGGAGATGATGATATCCCAGTTGAGCTATTCAAAGTCCTAAAACACAATGCTGTTAAAGTGATGCACACATTATGTCAACAAATTTGGAAAACACAACAGTGGCCACAGGATTGGAAAAGATCAGTTTATATTCCAATCCCAAAGAAGGGTAATGCCAAGGAATGTTCAAACTACCACACCATTGCACTCATTTCACATGCCAGCAAGGTCATGTTAAAGATCCTACAAGCTAGGCTTCAGCAGTATGTCAGTCGGAAACTACCAGAAGTTCAAGCTGGGTTTCGGAGAGGTAGAGGAACTAGAGATCAAATTGCCAACATTCGATGGATTATGGAGAAAGCACGCGAGTATCAGAAAAACATCTATTTCTGCTTCATTGACTATGCTAAAGCCTTTGTTTGTGTGGATCACAACAAACTGTGGAAAGTCCTTAAAGATATGGGAGTACCAGACCAGCTCACATGTCTCCTGAGAAACCTGTATAAGGGTCAAGAAGCAACTGTCAGAACGGGATATGGAACAACTGATTGGTTTAGAATACGAAAAGGAGTTCAACAAGGATGTATATTGTCACCCTGCTTATTTAATTTATATGCAGAGTACATCATGTGGAATGCTGGCCTAGATGAAACAGAAGCCAGAATTAAGATTGCCGGAAAAAACATCAACAACCTCAGATATGCAGATGACACTACTCTAATGGCAGAAGTGAGGAGGACCTAAAGAACCTCTTGTTGAGGGTGAAAGAGGAGAGCACAAAAGTAGGATTGAAACTCAACATAAAAAAACTAAGATCATGGCATCCGGCCCCGTCACAGCTTGGCAAATAGAAGGGGAAGACATGGAAGTAGTGACAGACTTCACATTTCTGGGATCCAAGATCACTGCAGATGGTGACTGTAGCCATGAAATCAAAAGACGTTTGCTCCTTGGGAGGACAGCTATGGCGAACCTGGGCAGTATAATAAAAAGTAGAGATATCACCCTGTCAACAGAAGTTCTTACAGTCAAAGCGATGGTATTCCCAGTAGTAATGTATGGCTGTGAGAGCTGGACCATAAGGAAGGCCAAGCGCAAAAGAATAGATGCTTTTGAGCTGTGGTGCTGGAGAAGACTCTTGAGAGTCCCTTGGACTGTAAGAAGATCAAATCAGTCAGTCCTAAGGGAAATCAACCAAGACTGTTCTCTGGAAGGTCAGATGCTGAAGCTGAAGCTCAAATACTTTGGTCACCAAATGAGAAGGGAGCACTCCTTGGAGAAGATCCTGATGCTGGGAAAGACAGAAGGCAAAAGAAGAAGGGGATGGCAAAAGATGAGATGGCTGGACAGTGTTACTGATGTAACAAACACGAATTTAAGCAGACTTCGGAGTATGGTGGAAGACAGGAGGCCTGGCGTGACTTTGACCATGGGGTCGCAAAGAGTCGGAATCGACTGTGCGAGTGAACAACAACATTAAGAAGACTGTAAGTAGAGCTAATTTGGAGCAGTGTCTAACCAAATATATACCAAAGTCCAGTTTCACAAAGAAGATTTAAATAGAGGAAAAAATTTAAATTGTTTACTTTGAAAAATGTGTAGAAAATGCAATCACACTTGAAGCATTAGAAAATACACACAATCTAGGAAACTAGGAAAATGAGGAGTGATGCATTGAGGGATCATTACAGAGGCAATATTAGCTGTACATATGTGCAGATATCCTTGTAGAAAATGGAGATGGTGACATGCATGACCAGTATGATATGTCAAAGAGACCCAAGTACACAGAGTAACAGTAACCCATCTTGGCGCCCATAGATTGCATGATGGGGTCAAGTTCACTCTCATGTTTTATGCTGTTTGGAGGGGTGGTGCACCCTCTTGGAAAAACAATAGATTGATGAAAGCCATTGATGGGATTTCTGGGGGGTTTTGAATGGATTCTCAGTTTGAAACACAAGGTGGGAATGGTTTCCTGACGGGTCTCAGGAAGGGCCACAATGGTGTAATGTTTGAGATTAATTTTATCTTGGTAGTGGAACTCTGGAGAAAGAGGCAGGAAGGAAAGGGGTTTGTGCGATGGGTTTTGCACGTTAACATAAAGGTAATAAGGTAAAGGTAGTCCCCTGTGCAAGCACCAGTCATTTCCAACTCTGGGTTGATGTTGCATCATGACATTTTCATGGCAGGCTTTTTATGGGGTGGTTTGCAAGCTGGGTACTTATTTGGAAGGTTGAGTCAACTTGAACCGGCTACCTGAACCCAGCTTCCACCGGGATTGAACTCAGGTTGTGAGCAGAACTTGGACTGCAGTACTGCAGTTTATCACTCTGAACCACGAGGCTTGTCAAAGGTAAAAATAGTCCCCTGTGCAAGCACCAGTCATTTCCAACCCTGAGGTGACATCGCATCACAACGTTTTCACGGCAGACATTTTATGGGTTGGTTTGCCATTGCCTTCCCAGTCATCTACACTTTACTTCCAGCAAGCTGGGTATTCACACTTTTTGTGTTACACACTAACATAGGGTAACACAAAAGGTGTTTGGATAGGGATTTTGGATATATGAGGGAAATCGGCCCCTTTCCAGCTGCACTGGCAACGCCAGTTATAGGCTGGGGGCCGCTCTTTGCCCTCCCGAAAGGAGGGAGGCTGATTCCGGCTTCCCGGCCATCCAGGAGTTAACGGATGGGGCATGGTGTCGGGGCTATAAAGCCCCAGCCCCCGCCCGTGTGGCGCAGTTCTTTTGTGGCTCTCGGCCCGCCCACCCGCCCTATGTAGTACAGGTTTTTACCGGTCGCCTTATTAGGGGCCAGGTAGGAATTTTTTCATTTTCACAGAATTGGCCTGTGTGAATTTGTTTTTTGCCTACCTTGTACTGCTTGATACTGTAGGGAGTTTGGGGAGAAGTTTGGTAGATTTGGTCGCTTGGCAGGATGAGGTATTGGCTACAGTCTTTTCAGGGGAGCACCTATGGCTCTGCACCAGTGGGTGCAGGTGGTCTATATGAACGGTAGATGGGCTTTACGACTCAATGCTGGGAGTGCAGATCACAACAAAGCCTCACCGGGGCAGATCTTTCCTGAGTGATTGATGCCGACAGAGGTGGAGGTGGAGTTTGGGCCTGGCCGCTCAGCACCAGTCAGATGATATTGGGCTCGTGCTGGGGGCAGGGTGGCTCACCCTTCTAGGACAAGGCGGGGTCTTGTGTTTTGACCCCAGGGCTTGTTCTTGTAGGCCTATGCCTCTTGCCATCCTTATTCGTTCAAGTTATGTTTCAATAAAGCGGCCCGGGATTTTATCCAACATACTGTGTCAGCCTCTTCATTCCGACTGGGGGGGGGGGGGGGGCAATTAGACATAGGCTGCTAGCCAGCTACAGATATGCAGTTACCGTACCTGGTAGAACATTCTATTGCAGACTGTGGGGGGAAAGGAGACTGGAACTAGCCTTGAGGTTGCCTGTTTTGCAGACTTAGACAGAAACTCCTTGTGGAGAGCCTTGGCAGGCAATTGACCCAAGCAAAAAGTGTTCTCTGGCTCAGGTAAAAAAGGGGGACCCCATTGTGTATTTGGGTGCATCCATGAGGCAGGCAGCGCCTCTTGGCTACAGAGGGTACATCATCTTGAACTGGCAGGAAAATGCTGTATATAGTCCTCTACATTAAATTTGTTTGTGAACCATAAAAATGTAGGGCTTTTCCATCAGGATAATTTCTACAAAAATACATAATATTATTTACATTTGTCACTTACAAATGCAAGTGATTTCCTCCCCTGCCCTCAGGTATTCATTTCTGAACCGGGAAAGTTCAGCCAAAAGGTGAAAGTCTGGATTTACGAGTACTGGAACTTTACAGATTCTGTTGCTATCATCTTGTTCATGACTGGTTTTGGCTTGCGCTGGGGTAAACCTCCATTTCAAACAGCCGGAAGATTGATCTACTGTTTGGACATAATATTCTGGTTTGTCCGACTCCTTGATTTCTTTGCGATGAATCAGCATGCAGGACCGTATCTAACAATGATTGGAAAAATGGTAAGTATTTGGCTAAAAGGTACCATTTCCTTGATGAGTTTGCCTTCCCCCCTAATGATAGGGTTCCTTTACTACAGAAATGGAAGAAATTCAACAAGTTATATTTGGCTGCTGAATTTTTCTATGCTAAATTGATCAAGGAGCTATGTTGCAAAAAGGTGAAAAAACTTTTCTGCAATTTGTTGCCAGAAAAGAACCAGCCCATTGCCTCTGGAAACTTAAATCCTCTGTGCTTTGTCCCCAGCATTTGGCAGTTAGTAGACTGTACAGACTCAGAATGTTAATATTCTATCAGCCATTGATAGTATTATCCTTCATAACTTTGTCTTCATCTTTCGGGAGCAGGGTTGCCAATCCCCAGGTAGGGGCAGGGGATACCCCAGTTTGGAGCCCTTCCCCCTGCTTCAGGGTCATCAAAAAGCGGTGGGGGCAGGGAAATGTCTGCTGGGCACTCCGTTATTCCCTATGGAGACCAATTTTCATAGGGTATAATGGAGAATTGATCTGTGAGTATCTGGGGCTCGGTGGGGTGCTGTTTTTGAGGCACTAAATTTTCAGCATAGCATTCAGTGCCTTTCCCCAAAATACCTTACAAGTTTCAAAAGGATTGAACCAGGGGGTCCAATTCTATGAGCCTTAAAAGAAGGTGCCTCTATCCTTCATTATTTCCAGTGGAGAAAAGGCATTTAAAAGGCATTCGGTCCCTTTAAATGTGATTGCCAGAACTCCCTTCAGAGTTCAGTTATGCTTGTCACAACTTTGCTCCTGGCTCCACCCCCAAAACCCCCAGATATTTCTTGAATTAGACTTGGCAACCCTATTGGGAAGTAACATGCAAGGCAAATGGAGAAAGTAGTCCTTCTCTGTCTGTAGCACTGTTCTGTCTAAACTGAGTTAGCGTGAGCTAGTTCACAGATTTTTAGCCTCCAGCTCACACATTTTTGTCCGGAAGGTCAGGAAGGATGATCCCATAGCACACTAATTTATGCAGTAGCTCACAACTTTAATGCCAGTAGCTCACAACTTTAATGCCAGTAGCTCACAAAGTAGAATTTTTGCTCACAAGACTTTGCAGCTTAGAGGGAACATTTTCTGATGTTATTTGCTGCCTCTAGTCTGGAATGAAATTTTGATACTGACCTACAAGGCTGATACTGCTTTAAAAACTGCTTTGCATAGAGAAGCAGCACAGTTCATGTACTACTCCTTTTATATTTGCTTGTTTGCGTTGTGCCAAAGATTCATGGTGGATTCTTTCGGTTCCAGTCCTTTTCACTTACATGAGCCTCACTATCTTGATTAGGGACATATGACATTACCATACAACACTTTTCACTTGTTTCTTTTAGAGTTGTCCAATCAAGTTCATTAAATTCTAAACAATTAGTACTCCCAAAGGTACAGGAAATACACCATTCTAATGGTAATGCTTAATTTTCTTTCTCTTTCAGACAGCGAACATGTTTTATATTGTAATTATGATGGCCATAGTATTGTTGAGTTTTGGTGTGTCTAGGAAAGCGATACTTTCACCTCATGAACAGCCATCGTGGACTTTGGCGCGAGATATTGTATTTCAGCCTTATTGGATGATGTTTGGTGAAGTGTATGCAGGAGAAATTGATGGTAGGTCTACTTTTACAGTTTGAGGTTAATGAAAAGTTTATAAGAGGTTTAAAAGATGTGCAAAATGTGGTGCAAATTTCAATCTGATTAATTAGAACATTTTCAAGCTGATTAATTAGAACATTTAAGAACAGGTATCTCATGATGCTATATTATGTTGGTCCAGTCCATCCAGATTGTATTGTTAGTGTTTAACAACAGTTTGCTAGGTCTTAGGGAGAGAAACATTTTCTAGCACCTGTTCATGAGGCCCTTGAACTGGGTATGCCAGGAACTGGAGCTTGGATGGTCTGCACTGAAAGTATGTGTGTTACCATTTTGTTGTGTGTTTTCACACACATAGAAAGCTCTGCACTATAAGATGTAAGATTTCCTAATCAAGTCATAGGCTCCCAAAAGTTTTAAAAAGCCATTTTAACACAAGAGAAGGTTGGATCCAGCCAGCATTTTTACTGAGTCTCAAATTCCTGTCTACCACAGCCCGTGCTACATGTTTTTTGCATATGTATGTCCCATGATCCCAGCACAGAACTATTGATGGTCAAAGGAGGTTCCCCCTTCCCTTCCTTTTCAATCAGCAGAAAAGTTTACTGGGTTCAACACTTATTTACTTCTTTAAAAACTCTTGTCTCAGGTGTTTTTTATGTCTTAATCTGTAGAACTGTAGAACATTTTCAAGCTGATTAATTAGAACATTTAAGGACAGGTATCTCATGATGCTATATTATGTTGGTCCACTCCATCCAGATTGTATTGTTAGTGTTTAACAACAGTTTGCAGAGGTCCATCAGTGACTATTAGCCACAGTATGTATGTATGTGTGTGTGTGTGTGTGTGTGTGTGTGTGTGTATATATATATGTGTGTGTGTGTGTGTGTGTGTGTGTGTTTGTATGTATATATGTCTAACTGAAAGCTTACCTTTGCTATGGTGGGTAGCTCAAAAAAGAAGACAATGTTAAAATGTTAAGAAAGCTTTATTTATTTCTGTTAATGATTCATTAGCATTAAGGCAGTGAAGGTTTATAGCAGGGGTGGCCAACGGTAGCTCTCTAGATGTTTTTTTTGCCTACAACTCCCATCAGCCCCAGCTATCAGCCATGCTGGTTGGGGCTGATGGGAGTTGTAGGCAAAAAACATCTGGAGAGCTACCGTTGGCCACCCCTGGTTTATAGGGTTTTTTAAAATACAGACTGAAACTCTTACCCTACAAAAGAGGAATGTAGTATTCATTAGCTTATGAGTCCTATGGTGTTTTGATGTATACAGGGGTTTCTTTTTTAATTTACAGCTTGTGAATTAAATCCAGACTGCCCTCAAGGTTCCTTCCTTACACCGTTCCTTCAGGCAGTCTACCTCTTTGTACAATATATAATTATGGTCAATCTTCTTATTGCTTTCTTTAAGTAAGTACCAAGAATATTTAATGAGTAATGAAAATGTTCTAACAGTGGTTTGTTGCTAGTATTTCAACAACATGAATTGTATTATGAAGATTCAGTTCAGAATGGAGAATTAAATATTATGACATTATAAATTTATGACAAAGACTTAAAAACAGTGCATTTGTCCTAGGCCATGTATGCATGGCATTTGTTTAAAACACCTGCATATATTTATGGAGTGAGTAGCACACAGTAGTGTCTTTACAGCAGCAACCAACCAGATCAGGCTTAGGTTAATAGATTTCACAAAGCAAACTGGAATTCAAAGGTACTTTAGTGTTTCCGTCTCTCTGTTGTTTCTCACACTCTGCCTTCAAACCCGCACTAAGCCTCAAAGTCATCTCTGGTTGGTAGAACAAAAATCAATAGATGTGGACACTGGCATTTCCTCATAAAGAATTTTTGAACCACGATGAGTAAAAAGCTTGGTGGTACACCACCATTTTGAGTAGCTCATGGCCATAGATGGATAGTTTGTAAATACTCTCCAGTTCTTCAGATTAGTCCACTCCTCTTAACCAGTGCACCATACTGGCAGGGTATAATGCCGCATTACAAACATGTTTGCCAGCATCTAATGAGAATAATTAGCAGTCTGGCTTATAGGGAATTGCTTTTGGATGGTACTTTATGCTCTTAATTGCTTTTGGATGGTACTTCAGTCCTTAAACTATTGATTTCTAATGCTGCACACACACATAAAAAGTCCCCTCTGCAATATCCATGGCAAGTTTAGGATGTATAAAAAAAATAACAAATATTTGTCTAGTTCTAGGTTGTTCTAGTTCTAGGAGCCCTGTGGTACAGAGTAGTAAGCTGCAGTACTGCAGTCCAAGCTCTGCTCACGACCTAAGTTTGATCCCGACGGAAGCTGGGTTCAGGTAGCCGGCTCAAGGTTGACTCAGCCTTCCACCCATCCGAGTTTGGTAAAATATGTACCCAGCTTGCTGGGGGGGGAAGTGTAGATGACTGGGGAAGGCAATGGCAAACCACCCCATAAAAAGTCTGCCATGAAAATTTTGTGATGCAGTATCATCCCAGAGTCGGAAATGACTGGGGCTTGCACAGGGGACTACCTTTACCTTTTACCTTTTTAAGGTTGGTTTTAGGGCCTGGTTTGATCCTGAGACTTTCAGAAATGTAGCAGAGCAGCTGAAATTCAAAGTGTCCTGTCACTCTGACTTGGAATGTTGCAAGCCTGCCATAAACTGCTTAAATACTGTAAGGCAGAACATGTACAAACTATCCACAAAACTAGCTGACTGGTTTTGAAACTGTTGTAGCCTAGGAAGGAGAAGGAAAATAGTAGGTTGTGTTGGCATGTAGGAATATGCTTGTCCTAGGGTTTTTATGTTCTGCCCTATAAGCTACTGTTTCACATGAACAATTCATTAGGCCAGGGGTGGCCAATGGTAGCTCTCTAGATTTTTTTTGCCTACAACTCCCATCAGCCCCAGCCAGCATGGTTGATGGCTGGGGCTGATGGAAGTTGTAGGCAAAAAACATCTGGAAAGCTACCATTGGCCACCCCTGCATTAGACCATAAGAGATTGATTGTTTAGGGTTGCCAACCTCCAGGTAGAACCTGGAGAGCCCTTGAAATTACCACAGATCTCCAGACCATGGAGGTCTGCTCCCCTAGAGAAAAGGGCTGCTTTGGAAGGTGACTCTATGGCATTATACCCTGCCAGTGGCAGACTCTAATCTGGAGAACTGGGTTTGATTCCCCAATCCTCCTCATGAAGCCAGCTGAGTGATTTTGTCTCAGTCACAGTTCTCTCAGTCCCACCTACCTCACAGGGTGTCTGTTGTGGGGAGAGGAAAGAAGGTGATTGTAGGCTGCTTTGAAATTCCTTCAGGTAGAGAAAGGCGGGGTATAAAAACCAACTCTTCTTCTTCTGAAGAAGAAGACATTGGATTTATATCCCGCCCTCCACTCGGAAGAGTCTCAGAGCGGCTCACAATCTCCTTTACCTTCCTCCCCCACAACAGACACCCTGTGAGGTGGGTGTGGCTAGAGAGGGCTCTCACAGCAGCTGCCCTTTCAAGGACAACCTCTGCCAGAGCTATGGCTGACCCAAGGCCATGCCAGCAGGAGCAAGTGGAGGAGTGGGGAATCAAACCCGGTTCTCCCAGATAAGAGTCCGCACACTTAACCACTACACCAAACTGGCTCTCAGGTTTAGAGATCCCTCCTCTGTCCAAACCTCACCCTCCCCAGGCTCCATTCCCAAGTCTCCAGGAATTTCCCAACCTAGAGTTGACAAACTGATATAATTTGCTGAATTTTGCCTTTATTTTGAACTTGTTTAATTTTAAAATCCATTTGTAAAATCTTTATAAATGTAATTACTGATATTTCTTTTTTTTTTTTTTTGAAAATTTAACATTTATTGAGGTTCAAGAAAAAACAATACAAACAAAAAACCAAAAACACCAACAAAAAATACAAGAAAGGGAAAAAGAAGAACATATATCCCATACCCACCCATCTTCCACCACCACCTGTGAAAGGAGCTTTAGGAGCATATAAGGATATTAAGTCTACTGTCTCATATCATATCCCATACTTTTTGCCCATATATACACTGGTTCCCAAGTTTTTATACATTCTTGCCAGTTTCCATCTCTCAACCTTATAGTTAAAACATCCATTTCGGCAGACTCCAGTAATTTAAACAAAAATTCTTCCTTACACGGGATTTGGGGGGATTTCCAATATTTTGCAAAGAGGATTCTGGCTGTTGTGATCATATATATTACCAGTTTTTTCTCACCCCGTGTTAAGTTTTCTCTACATACACTCAACAAATACAGTTCGGGTGAGTGTTTCAACCTTTTCTTTAATATCTTTTGGATCCATATACTTATTTGTATCCAAAATTTTCTAGCAATCTCACAGTTCCACCAAATGTGGTAAAGTGTCCCTCTAGCTTTTTTACATTTCCAACATTTGTCGTTATAGGTTGGGTTCATTCTGGCTAATCTCGCTGGAGTCAGGTACCACCTATACATCATTTTATATAGGTTTTCTTTGAAAACTACTGATTTGGTCAATTTAATATTATATTTCCAAATCTTTTCCCATTCTTCTAATTCAATCGAATAGCCAAAGTCCTGTAACCACTTTATCCAGCTCTCTTTAACCGTTTCCGACTGCATTTCCATCTCCAATAACCAACTATAGATTTTTGAAATAAGATTTTTGGGTTCATGTATCATTGTGTCAAATTCATTTACTTTGGCATCTTTAGGAAAGCCCACGCTTTTGTCAGATTGGTATATTGACTTAATTTGGCATCTGACCCACCAGTCCGGGATTATGTTTGCTTCCAGATTTAAATTATTTTTAGTATCTAACAGGATTGAATAGTTTTGAGGATTTTCCCAGTCATATAAATTAGGGTGGGTAGTTGCTTCCACTGGTGAGACCCACAATGGAGTATATGTATAAATTTTCTTTTTAATCTCAAACCAAGTCTTGTAAATTGCTTTTCGAACTTCATGTGCCTGGAAATTGGTGTTTTTTGGGGAGGTCTGATACCAAATGTATGCATGCCAGCCTTTAGTTAGTCCTGCCCCCTCTAAAACTAGTAACCTTTTGTTTTCTAGCAGACACCAATCTCTGACCCAGGCTAAACAAGAGGCTTTATAATATAAATACCAGTTTGGTAAGGCCATACCCCCTCTTAATTTGCTCTCTTGGAGAATTTTTAACTTAATCCTTGGCTTCTTGTTTTGCCATATAAAAGTCAAGATCATTTTATTGAGTTTTTGAAAGAACGAGTTGGGTAGTTGGACAGGGATCATCTGGAATAGGAATAGGATTCTGGGCAGAATGTTCATTTTTATTGTGGCTACTCTTCCCAAAAGGGAAATTTGCAAGTCTCGCCATTTCTCCAGATCTGTTTCAATTTCCTTTAAAATCTTTTCGTAATTGTCACAATAGAGAGATTTCACATCATTTGTTAAATAAATTCCCAAATATCTAATTTTCTTCTCTTTTTTAAAGCCCGATTTAGCTTCTAATTGTTTAATTTGTTCTTTAGTCATATTTTTAGTTAGAAATTTGGTTTTCTGTATATTCACCTTGAATCCAGAAACTTCTCCAAAGTGTTGCAAATTCATTTTTAGTTTATCAATCGAAGAGATAGGATCCTCCAGAAAAAACAGCAGATCGTCTGCAAATGCTTGAATCTTAAATTCTTCGTTCTTTACCTTCAGGCCTCTAATTTCAGTATCCTCTCTTATTTTTTGAATCAAAAATTCTATTGTAGTTACAAAAAGGAGAGGGGAGAGAGGACACCCTTGTCTGGTCCCCTGTTCTATTTCCACAAATCCAGAATTGTTTCCGTTTATGTTAATTCTTGCATTTTGCTTAGTGTATATAGCCTCGATCAGCTTCTTAAAATTTTTGCCACAACCAACAGCTTCCAATACTTTGCTCATGAAATTCCAGTTCACATTATCGAACGCTTTTTCAGCATCCAATGAAATTCCTGCAAATTGTTTGTCCGGATGATCTTTATAGTATTCTAAGATGTTCAAAAAATATCTTAAGTTCTGCCGCATCATTCTTCCCGGTATGAAACCCGTTTGATCTTCTTGCACTATGTTGGTTACTGCTTTCTTGAATCTATTTGTCAATATCGTAGCGAAAATTTTGTAGTCTGCATTTAGGAGAGAAATTGGCCTATAATTCTTGATTTCCTTAGACTCTGTTCCTTCTTTATGAATTAATGTAATCAACGCCTCTCTCCAGGATGTTGGAATTATTGCTGACTCCTGAATTTTCTCCAGCAATTTTTTGTAGGGAATTAAGAGTATATCTTCAAAGGTTTTGTATACTTCCACCGGAAGACCATCCAGACCGGGCGTTTTGTTGGATTTCTGCTGCTTAATTGCTTCAATTATCTCGTGGATTGTGATAGAACTATCCAATGCATTCTGTTGTTCTTTCGTAATTTGTTTCACATTAATACTTTGAATATATTCATCTTGCCGTTGTTCTTCAATTTCCTGTTTTTTGTATAGATTTTGGTAAAAACTTTTGACTATTTGTTCCATTTGATCTTCCTTTGTAGTTTCTTCACCTTCTTGATTTATAAGTGATCTTATGATTTTTTTTTCCTTTTCCTTTTTGAGTTTGTATGCTAGCCATCTGCTTGTTTTATTTGCATTTTCAAAAAGGTTTTGCTTGGTCCATTTCATTTTCCTTTCCAGTTCTTCTGTTAGCCATAAATTAATTCTGTGTTGCGTAGCTTGTATTTTTGCTTTTATCTCTTTCGTATTCTTAATTTTCTGTTGTCTCTCTTGCTCTTTTAAGTCTTTCACTAACTCATTGAATAATTTCATCCGTTCCCGATTTCTTTTTGCCGTGAAGCTAATAGCCATCCCCCTAAAAAAGGCCTTGAAAGTATCCCAAATATTTTGGATGCTGGTATCTTCTTCCACATTACGCTGAAAAAATTCTTTTATTTCTTTTTTCGCCTCTTCCAAAAAAGTTGTCTCTTTTAAAATTTGGGTGTTCAAAGTCCAGCGACTATTCCTTGATGGGCAATGTATCATCACTTGCAATGGATTATGGTCGGCAAATGTTTTCGGGAGAATGTTGGCTTGCGTAACTTGCGGAATCAGGCCTATCATCATCCAACACATGTCGATTCTGGACCAGCACCTGTGAGCTTGTGAAAAGTGTGTAAAATCTTCTGTTTGTGGGTTCTTAACCCTCCAGATATCAATAAGACTTAACTCCTCAACCATCTTGAGAAAAGCCTTTGGCAAGACACTACGTGATGGATTTTTCTTTAACTTTTCGAATTTTTTATCTTTATGAGCATCAAATACAGCATTAAAATCTCCTATAATGCAACAGGCTTCCGTTTGTAATTCCACTAGTTTCTCATGTACATTTTTATAGAAATTTTCTTGCTTGTCGTTCGGTGCATATATGTTTACAAGCAATATCTTTTTTTTGTTAATTGTTGTTTCTATTATCAGGATCCTTCCCATTTCATCTTTATAAATCAGTTTGGAATCTATATTTTGATGAACATATATGGCTACTCCTCTCCTCTTTCCTTCATCACACGAATAATATAACTGTCCCAATCTTTTATTTTGTAGAAACTTCTTATCACTTTCCTTTATATGCGTTTCCTGAAGGCAAATTATTTGGGCTTTAGTTTTCTGAAGTTGTAAAAAGGTTTTCCTTCTCTTCTTTGGTTCATTTAAACCGTTCACATTTACCGATACGATCTGTAGTCCCGCCTTTTTATTCATCCTAATATCGTTTTACTTCCTTCTGTTGCTCTTTGGTCTCTTTTAGTAAATTGTCTTGTTCTGACTCCTTCTCTTCTAAACTTGCAGTTATCCTCTACTTCCTTTCCACACAGATCTGTTTCTTCTTCTTGATCTTCCCCTATATCAGAACTCTGGTTACTTGAAGCTACAAAACTGCTCCAGAAGTCTTCCATTTTTTCCAGGGTAGTAATGTTATGCCTCTTGGCCTGGTACGTAAAAAAGATTCCTTCTGGCACCAGCCATCTAAATTGAATTGCCTGCTTCAATAGCCAGCTGGTCAACTTCTTATATCCTTGTCTTCTTTGGCGAATTGTCCATGGAACATCTTTCAAAACTTTGATATTAATATTTTGCCAGGATAAGCCTTCGTCTCTTGCCTTTTTTTGAATCTTTTCACAGGTCGCTCTTCGAACAAACCTTACTAAAACTTCTCTTGGTAAGTTATGTCTTCTGGAATAGGAGGAAGATATTCTCCTTACCCAGTCAATCTCACTCTTTCCTCCCTCCAATAATTTCTCTTCCTCTGTATTTAGTATCTCCAGAATTTTGTCCTCCAAGTTCTCTCCCCTAGCTTCTGGGATATTCTGGAACCTTAGTACATATGCCGCCTTTTCCATTTCTAATTTCGCTACTTTGTCTTCCAACTCTACTAATTCATTTTGATTCTCTCGCACCGTCACTGTAGTGGCTTTATTTTGATCTTCCAGTCTTTCCACTTTAGCAACCAAACTATGCACTTGCTGTGTGTTAGCTAATAGCTGTTTTTGAAAATCATCCATTTTGTCATTTGTTTTTTTGATCTCCCCCATCAGATCCATTTTCATCGCTTCCAGGGCTTCTTGGCTTTGCTTAAAGCTTGCCACCATTATTGCTTGCAGTTT
This sequence comes from Heteronotia binoei, assembly GCF_032191835.1. Taxonomy (NCBI): domain Eukaryota; kingdom Metazoa; phylum Chordata; class Lepidosauria; order Squamata; family Gekkonidae; genus Heteronotia; species Heteronotia binoei. The sequence continues at coordinate 9,568 of NW_026800012.1, read as the reverse complement.
CTCTATAGCTTCCTGATTATCTGTTGATGGTAAAGTTCTTTGACCTCCTGGTGAGGTACCCTGGCCCACTTTTTTGATTTTGGCCTCCATCTGTCTTTCTTTTTTCTCTTTATCTCCCATATCCTTAGTCTTTCTGGTCACTTAAACAACGTAGAGTAACTTTCTCCTGGCTTTATATTGCTTCTGTTCAATTATTATTATTCACCGCACAAAGCACAAATCTTCTGTTACAATTATTGCTCACAGCACAAAGCAATTACTTCAAGATATTAACATATATTGGCCATTCAGAAATTATGTGCCACTTTAACTGCTACTAATAATTACTTAAATCAAACCCCCACCATTTCATTTTGTTGTGTCTCCCCCAAAATCAATAAATCAATTTCATTGGTAAATCAATTCCACCCTTCATCAATACCTAAACAAATAATAAATTGTAAATCAGTATCTCTTCCCCCAGCCTTTCTTCACTTTAACAATTCATTATTTGGCATTAATATAATATTCAAAATTCATCAAACACAACTCACAATTCAGTATGAACATTACAGCTAAGATCCACTGTTAATTTAAGGTTCAGTCTTATTAGTTTTACTTTATTTTCTTTCTTCTTTCTTCTTATTGTCTTCTTATCTTCTTCTTCCTTTCTTCTGTCTTCTTTCTCCCCTTTTATTCAACCGCTTACAGTCTACTTCAGGAGAGTTATTATATATAGTCTTAGTCTTAGTCTCTGTCTCAGTTTCTCCGGTTCTTATATCCTTTTATTTCTCACCCTTTCTTCAAGGGAGGGACAGCCGCAGAGTTCCCTGCTAAAAACTGCCTCTCCCTCACTTGATTAAGCCTTGGTTCTATCTCTCCTTCTCTTTCTCTCTTTCTCTCCTTCTCTTTCTCTTTCGGTCTTATTGGCCGTTCTTCACTTTCCAGACACCTTCTAAATTCTCGTCACTAGTCTTTAACTCTTAGCCCGCTCTCAGCCACCGCTCTCTCTTTCACTCACCACTCTGCGCCATCTTCCACCATGCCGCCTCGCTCCAAACCATACACCAGGCTGTTACTCCCCGACTCTCCGTTCACCACATCTGTTCAACAAACCCGTTGCTGTTCCTCCGCTTCACCGCTTCATCATTTCGCCGCCCGCTTTCGTATCGCCTCCCGTCAACTCGCCCCGACGCCCCGGCACCTTCTCCAAACTCTGCTCCGCCGTCTCCGCCTGAGTCAGGCCGCCGATGCCTCGGACTCTAGTAATTGTCTGATCCGCTCAGCCAGAGCTATTCAGCCGCCACCGCCACCGCCGCTCTCGCCCGGTCAGACCTCTTGTACGGCCCCTTCCGCCTCTCCGTTGCCGCGCCGCGCCGCCAGCCGCTTCCGATCCGTCTTTCGCTTCCCCACTTCTCCGCCGGACGGAACTTTTTATATTCTTCAGTAGACTCTCTTTTGATGTTTCGTTTGTGTTAATAATTAGCAATTTTCAAATTTAGTCTTAGCTTAGGGCAGTTCGTCTGAGTTCGGTTGCCCCCTCCGCTCCTATTCCGGAGGCCTGGTTGTTGCGCAACGCGTTAGAGAGCTCCAGGCGAGGGACAGGCTGGGGTAAAAGGGACGCCTCCGCGTTCCTCCTAAGCCCCCAACCAGCTCCCCCAAGCTTCGATGCGTCTTTCAGACGCTTCTTAAGAGACCCCCTGCGAAGAGGGACCTCTCTGGAGCGCTCTAAATCACAGTGCACGCCGGAGCTCAGCGATGCCCTGTGTCTCACCACGCCATCTTTCCGGAAGTCTCACTGATATTTCATGAGAATTGTTACTAACATCCAATAGGAAGATTTGTAAAACTTTGGCAACTAAGCACTATACATTTAAGTTTTGTTAAATGAAAAGAACCTTGAATATTTATTTGATAATCTTTTTTCTTCCCCACTTGTCTTTTCCATCTTCACCCACAGTAATGTTTATTTTGATATGAAATCCATATCAAACAAACTCTGGAAATACAACCGTTACCGCTACATAATGACCTACCATGAAAAGCCATGGCTGCCTCCACCTTTCATCATTCTGAGCTATACTGGTCTTTTTCTCAAATGTCTCTGCCACCGTCGACCACAAAATGAATTTGATCAAGAAGAGAGACGTGTTGAACTAAGTAAGGATAGCCTGAAGTTTCCTGTATTCCTTACACAGAGAGAGCTGAGAGTCCATGTTAGGTACTTTTAGGAACAAGTCTGAAAATAAAACCACTAGTGTTATAAATTGTGCTGCAGCCACATTTGGAATTCTAGTCTCTTACCATAGAAAAGGATTTAGTGGAGCTGGATATGATGTATAAAGGAGCAACAAAAATGGTCAAGGGAGTAGAGTAGCCTCAATTTGAGAGAAAATTAGAGTTTGGGGCATTTCATTGTAGAAAAATGACTAAAGGGCAGCACAATGAAGCTCATGAACAATAGATTCAGAACAGACACTATACACAATTAGCTCTTTAAAAGCACTAAAAGAAGATGTTGTTCCCTTTTAAAGGGAAGTAGATGATTTCATGGAGGTATCAATGAATTAAGTGACTATTAGCTATCATCAGACTGTGCATGTCTGAATATCAGTTATTGGTATAGAGGGGGAAGTGACAGGGAACACTGTCGTCTTTTCCCCTTGATTGGAGGCATCACAGAGGTATCTTGTGAGTTCCAGTGGGAAACACAACATTAGACTAGGCTAGAGATAGACCTTTGTCTGATTCAGTAGGGCTTTCATTCTAATGTTCTTACTTGCAGAGTTAATCAATCAGAATGTTCTTATGGCACTTCAGTTGCCTGTCCATATTAATTATAAGAACAAGATTCCACCCTGCTTGCAGAAGTAGATCAATCATGAATTGCAAAGGAAAGGGGATTGTGAGAAATCATCTGAAACTTTCATAGTTTCATCACTGTTTTTATTTTAGCACCAAATATAATTTTTAGGGAAACAAGACATTTTGGACATAAGAAGGCAGCACCACCCTGTGGAAACTGACTGAAAATACACCATTGCAGGGACCTGACTAATTCTTCAAGCTGTTACATACAGTTCAGAAATAGATGATCTATTCTATTGAATAACTGAATCAATGTACCCCTCAACTACAACAACACCCCAGGCAACACCCCCCACAGAAAACTCAAAATAATATTTTAAAACAAAGGGCAAAGCAGAAGAAAAGAAGGTCTTCCCAGGCAGACAGCAGAAGTCAGCAGAATAAATCCAGGGCACAGATAGATCACAGCAGCAGTAGCATACCACTCCAAAAATCATGCCCTGAGTTTGAGTCAAGCTGCAGCAAGTCCAGCTTTTTAATCTTCTTTGCCAATGTTCAGAGTCATGAAGGGCTATAATCATTGTGATTGGGCAGATGGTTTCAGTGCTCCCCCAAAATCTGATTCCATGGCCTGGGAGAGCTGCATCCCTCCCCACTCCCTCTCATTGTCCTAAAAACATATTAAATGGAAGAAAAGCAGGCCTGAGAGCCTTTAAATGATAGTCTGATGTCTCCAAATCTTCATGAAAATATTCAAGATCCATTTTAGGTATTCTACAAATATTGAATATTGCTCTAAATGCCCAAATATACCCCAAAATACTGTTAAGGTAGTTTTATGTTTGGACTGAAAATATCCAAATGCACATCTGTAGATGGAAACATGTAAATTGTCCTTATATAAATGCAGTGCTGATAATGCACATCTCTTCAGACTTTATATATGTTACAGCTTAGGTTCAAATTCACTGAAGCCCAGAAAACATATTCTTTCAATGCCTTTGTTTAAGAAATAATGTGACACAGTGTGGTTAAAAACCATCTAAATGTAATTATTCAGAGCTCTATCTGAGTGATGAGGAGTTAAAAAAACTTCATGATTTTGAAGAGCAGTGTGTGGAAAACTACCTTCATGAGAAGAATGAAAGTCTGCACTCCAGTGATTGTGAAAGGATCCGTGTAACAACTGAAAGGTAGGAAGTCTCTTCCTGCACCAGTATTCATTTTACTGCAGTTCATAGATCTAGAAATGCAAAAATAAGCTGGAGACAAGTGTCAAATTGTAGTCAGGTAACAAAAACTAAAATGAGAACTTAGAAGGAACAAATCCATTATTTAAAAGAAACAGAAAAGGCAGGGAATATTTAGGCTTGCCAGGCCCCAGATCCTGGTAGGAGATTACCCAATTTTGCGGGTTTCTCCCCACTGCCAGCCAGCTGACCAGTGAGGGAAGCCCTGCCCCAACAGCCATGATGTGCCTTTCCATCTTGGCAGGTTTAGAGACTCACCAACTGCTTGTATTTTGGAAGTTGTGTCTTTAAATCTTAGTGAGACTAAAGCTGCCGGGGGGGGTGGTGGTGGTGGTGGTGGTGGTGGTGGTATTGAGCCGGCAAAGCCACATGGCGCTTCCTGGTGAGTGTGTGAAACAGTAAGAGAGACATTTTTTAGAGACACATTTTTAACCTACTTATCATTTTATGCTGCTATGCTGAGTGGGTTTTAATGGCTGTCTTAATTGTAATATTTTTTTCTAAATAAATACATAAGCCCTCATATTTACTTTTGGAACACATCACTATATATACACTGTATATGCTATGAATGATACCTCGTTATTCTAGTATATTCTTTCCCTTCCTCTAAGAAATCCATATATGGAATTTCTAGAATTCCATGCCGTGGCTATTCCTGTTTATATTTAGAGATAGATTTGTATCAGGCAGCTTTTTGAGCAGTAGACATGAAAGTCATTATAATGTCAACCATTTTGGCTAACATTTAGTTCTGAAAATCTGGTAAAAAGGATATTGACTAATTGGCTGCTATAAATGTTCATGTAGGTGGAACTTAGCTGGAAAAATTATCCAGCTTTAGTATATTTAAGCATATTTTTGTTTTGAAGCCTGTGAACTGTGAAGAGAAGGAACTCACAGTAACAGCTCTTCAAGACACTGACCCATAAAAAGTTAATGCTATGAGTGATGGGACTTTTGGAGACAAAATTCAGTATGGTACAAGAGGCAGTGGTAAAACTGTAGGATTGGGTAAATTTTCAGCTGAGAGAATGGGAAAGTATAGAAGATCTGTCTTCATGAGTTCCTTATATCAGCAGTTCATGAAGGCCAATCCTATCACTTTCTGCCTCATTTTTGTAAGGGCTAACTGCACCTGTGGATAATGAAATTAAGTAGCTCCATTGATACAGTGAATAATGTATATAAATTCTAATATATGTATGTATGGATCTTTTATCCTAGAGTTGAGGAGATGTTTTCGCAGCTGAAAGAGGTACACGAGAAAGTATGTTACATCAAAGATGCTTTGCTTGCACTAGACAGTCAGCTGGGACATTTACAAGACCTTTCTGCTTTAACTGTTGATACTCTAAAAGTAATTTCAGCTGTGGACACGCTGCAAGTTGAAGAGGCTTTTCTTGTTGATACGAAGCACCAAGGCTGCAGAAAGCTTCCCCATAGCTGGAGTAATGTCACATATACCAAGGCTTTCAGCAGTCTGGAATGCCTGAATGATAAAAAGTACAATTACTTCAGTGTGCCTCCTTCCCTTCTGAGAAGTTTGGCAAGAAGCCAGTGGCCTTCCGAGAGTCATCAGCATGTTCTTGATACAATGGACTACAATGAGATTAAATCAACAGATAAACATCAGCAACAGGTGGCAGAAAATGACACTCTAACCTCTGGTGTATCAGAGAGTAAATCAGCTCCTAGATATGGACAATTTCTTTTGGTTCCTTCTGATCAGCAAGGAGGAGTCTCTTTCACTGAAGATACTGGCTTGAGTTTGTCATTTGCAAGTACTCCGAATGAGCTCAAAGAAGAAGAACTAGAAGTCAAGCCTCACACCAAGCATTGCAGCAGTACTGCTCACCTAAATGTACACAATATTAATGTTGTAGAAAGAGAGCCCGTTATCCATCAAAGACAGGAACTGGACTCTGTTATTTTTTTGTCAGCCAAGAAAGGTGGTGAAAGCATAGAGAAACATTATTTAGCTACCAAAACTCCTATCATTGCCAGCAACATTTCTTTACCATCTCACTACCAGAGTAAGGAACCAGGAGGAGGTTATGTGAATTGGGGGTTCACAGAAGAGGATGAAAAGAATGGCTTTAGCAGCCAGTCAAAACAGCCATCCTGTTTGCATTCTGCCCTCAACAAAGACTGCAACTGTGGTTCGCAGCATGTGAAGATAAAGGAATCCAAATCATTTTCCTGTAGTTCTGATAGATCAGGGTACGGTAGCAATTGCTCACACTCCCATCTCCCGTTCCAGTGCAACACCTCGTTCTGGATCAATCCATGTAGAAAGAACTGCACTTTCTTCAAGGGAAGTCGCTTTTGGTCCCACAAGGCTGAGAAAGTGGAGAAGACCAGCAAAATAAAAGGCAATAACACTGCTTCAAAATCGCTTTTCGCAAAGAACCTTCAAGCTTTTCATATCTTAGTCATGTTCAGTAATTGCCTGGTATTTGATTAGGGTTCCAATTTTGCAATATTGTAGCACTATAGATCCCCACAAAATTATACAGTTCCTTTAAGAATGTAGGACATACCTCCAGACTAGGACCTAAAACTTCCGTGGGAAAGAATTTCCTGTTACTGTTAGGTGGATATGTAACTGCTGAAAGATCGCACCCAAAGAGTGCTTGTGAATGGTTCCTCATCCTCTTGGAGAGGAGTAACAACTGGAGTGCCTCAAAGATCTGTCCTGGGACTTGTTTTGTTCAACATCTTTAGAAATGATTTGGATGACAAATAGAGAGAATGCTTACTAAATTTGCAAACAATACTAAATTGAGAGGGGTAGCAAATATAGTAAAAGACAGAAAGTATGCAGGATGATCCTGACAGGCTGGAAAACTGGGCTAAAACAAATAAAATGAATTTTAATGGGGATAAATGTAAAGTTCTGCATTTAGGTAAGAAAAATCCAATGCATAATTATAGGATGGGGGAGACTTGTCTTGGCAGTAGTATGTGCAAACAGAATCTAGGGATCTTAGTGGACAGTACACGAAGCATGAGTCAGCTGTGTGATGCAGCGGCTAAAAAGGCAAATGCGATTTTGGGCTGTATCAACAGAAGTATAGTGTCCAGATCACATGAAGTGATGGTATCACTTTGCTGTGCTCTGGTTAGACCTCACCTAGATTGTTGTGTTCAGTTTTGGGCACCATAATTTAAGAAGGATATAGACAAGCTGGAATGTGTCCAGAGGAAGGCAATAGAGATAGTGAGGGGTCTGGAGACCAAGTCCTACGAGGAAAGATTGAAGGAGCTGGGTATGTTTAGCCTTGAGATGAGATGACTGAGAAGTGATGTGATCACCATCTTCAGTTTGGCCAGGGATCCTGAAGGTTTTTGCCATCTTCTGGGCATGGAGCAGGGGGTCACTGAGGATGTATGTGTGAGGGGGAGGTATTTGTGAAGTTCCTGCATTGTGCAGGGAGTTGGACTAGATGACCCTGGAGGTCCTTTCCATCTCTATGATTCTATGTATTATTTTGTATGTGTTTATAATTAAAGCTTTATTTGGTACCACTTGCAACACAATGACACAAAAATGTATTTTGATTATCATTGTTTTTACAGAACAAATTTTATCATAATGGCCCAATTGAATGTGTAAAGAGTGATGTTACAGTGGTTCACAGGCTTGATGTAAAAACTATTAATACTATTAGTTATTTCAAAATAGAAACTTGGAAGTTTCTTTCAAATTTGTTTTTTACTTTTACTCTCAGAACTATCAAAATCTACTGAGCTTTGTAAATCAGTCTGGGCAAAAGCAAAACTTGGAAATAAAGACAGGAAATCTTGGAAAAAGAAACAAAAAGCACTTCAGGTACCGGTAGGTTCAGGTACATTTAGATTCTAATTTTTTAAAAATCTTAATAATTAGAGAAGCCTATAGTTTAATATGAAAGATCATTTCAAATTAATTGCCAGTGTTGCTGCTATGGCCAATTAAGCATAAATTGGAAATCACTCAGTTCTTAGCACCAAATTATTTTGTATTAAACTTCATCATCTTTGAAATGCAAGTATGAATTGAGTACAACTGTAATCAGTGAAATGGTATCTGAAAATAATCAGAGGAAATATCTAAATTGAAATATTAGAATGTAAAACTGGAAAACTATATTTACTGATTTACCAATGGTGGAGGGGAACCAAATTTAGCACAGGGAGGATCGAATTCAGTTTATCATTTGTCCTGGATGGTGTGATGTTCATCATGAATCCCAGGTCAAGAAATTTTGATGTAGTGTCAGCTCTCTTAAGGAACTAGGGGCCAAATTTGTATTTGCAATTAAAATTTCAGCCAATTAGCCGTATCTCTTAACCTATTAAACATTGCAGCCCTAACAAAAGAATCTGTGGGTGATTACAGATGGGCAGTTTAAGCTGCCCTGGGGATGGGAGGCAGGCAGACCAACAAAGTGCATCCACATCTGCAGACGAAAAAGGTGCATTCAGACCTACATCTGCCTCCCGACCACAGCCCACCTGGGGCCGGATTTCAGTCACCTCAGAAGTGGTGCCAAAATTCCCATGTGGCTTTGAGGTGCTTCCCAGTCGACTGGACAGCCAGGAAGCGCCTGGGGAGCGGACAGGAGGCATACAAATGCTCTGGAAGCTCCTCCAGGGTGCACGCAGTCTGTCTCTGTTCCAGGGGCAGGCCACGTGTCATCTGGAGGCTTCTGGTCTGCTCCTTTTCCGGTCGGCTCCCTTTGGGGTGGCTTCATGCTGCCCTGAGATGGCCATCTGTAATCACCCTGTGAGACCTTTTCCATAGCTGTCTTCAAGGAGAATCTGCAGCATTCAATTAAAAATAGTTTGGGGGGGCAGTGTTCTGTGGTAAATGACTTATGAGTATAGTTTTCAGCCCACTGATTTTTTAGTGTTCATGTTTAGAATATTTGAACTGTGAACCAAATGTTTAATTTGACATTCTTGAGTCAAAAAGCATAATTCTGGGAAAGGTAGGCAATTCTAAATGAAATTAGTAATATGCAAGCACAAACTTTGCATTTAGCACCAGGGCTCTTTTTGAGCCAGAACATACCAGAACACCATTCCGGCTAGCCCAGGCAGTATTCTGGCTGCCCAGGCCAGCATTCTGGCTCAGCCCAAGCAGCTTCCCCGGTTGACTGGCACGCTTGCGCGGTGGCCTCCTGACATCCTGCTGGCCAGAGGGCTCAGGGAGGCCAGCTGTGCTTGCGCGGGAGCCTCCCTACATCCCACTGGACGGCGGGGCTTAAAGAGGCCAGCCATGCTTGCGCAGGGGCTTCCCAGCATCCCACTGGCTGGCAGGGTCCAGGGAGACCAGCCGTACTTGTGCGGGGGCTTCCCAACATCCCACTGGCTGACAGGGTTCAGGGAGGCCAGCTTGCCCCGGGGCTTCCCAACATCCTGCTGGCCAGCGGGGTTCAGAACTCCTGAGAGTCAGCAGTTTTGCAGGTGAGTTGCTCCCATCCCCTTTCTTTCCGTTTCTTTATTTCTTTTCTTTTCTTTTTTCTTTCTTTCTTGCTTTTCCC